>NC_044979.1:145863238-145918712 GCF_008728515.1 Papio anubis
AAAAAAAAAAAAAAAAAAAAAAGGAAAAGAAAATGGAAAGCCATTACAAGGGTTTTAAGCAGAGGATAGAAGGGATGATCTAATTTATATCTGTCAATGAGCTCTGAGGTTGGAAAATAATGGGCTGACTTGGAGCATTTTGGCATAGACCAATCTCTAGAACTTTGGTGGTGAGTACCCCAGACACACCCTACTTCTGAAGAGAGCCCAGTTTCCAAGCAAAGAGAGAGAAAATCCCTCGTCAGACCTTCTCATGCTGGGCCGAGATCCATGCTTCCATTTAGATAGCATTAAAGGTCTTCTATAAATTAACAAAACAGGAAGAGCTGCAAATAAAAATGGACATGCCACACTGCCATGAGCATGTGAATTTCCCAGTGGTTTCCATTCGCTGGAGTAAGTTAAAGACCGTGTCAACCTGAACACAAGCTTTGGTGACTTTTGTCAGTTTAAGTAAGACCTTTGATACTCCTTAAACATATTTTTCTGTAAGTAATAGAATCGTGGCAGAGAAATGAAGCTATCTGTCATGGAAACGCCAGCAAAGGAGGAACAGGCGTATAATAACGGGGGTGCCTGACGACCAGAATACCTGTGCAAATGAAAATTGATTTTCTTGAGAATTCTTCGCCTGATGAAATAAATTAAATCTACATTTACTTCTATTTGTTTAAAAACCTCTTTGTTAAAATAAGTACAGCAGTATATAGACATAATCTAATAAATTAGAGGAGGATAAATTATACCCAAGAACGTTCTGCACAGAGAATACACACACAGAGAGGACCCACAGAAGGAAGGCTGGTGAAAAACCACTTAAATGTTTGGCTTAATTCCATTTGTAATGGTAAAACTGACAAACAGATACGTTTGGGTCTCCTCGAGCTTGTTTTCTTTTATTTTTTCCAAATCAGTTTTATTATGATTTTAATTTGGAAAAAAATAATCTACCAAGTTTCCACTTAGCCTGAAGAAATACAAGTTTAACTAGGTCTTAAAATTTAACACAGCTTGGAAAACGCGCCAGTAGCAACAAAAGCAATCCCTAATGAGAGGAAACAACATTATAGGCCTTACATGAAAAGACATTATCTGAGGCCTCATCTTCCTGCCTGAGCCTGTCATCCTGCCTCTGAGATTCTCACTTTCCCCCAACAAAAAGGAAATGTTAAAAGCACGGAGGAGGCCGGGCACGGTGGCTCAAGCCTGTAATCCCAGCACTTTGGGAGGCCGAGGCTGGTGGATCACGAGGTCAGGAGATCGAGACCATCCTGGCTAACACGGTGAAACCCCATCTCTACTAAAAATACAAAAAATTAGCCGGGTGCGGTGGCGGGCACCTGTAGTCCCAGCTACTCAGGAGACTGAGGCAGGAGAAGGGCATGAGCCTGGGAGGTGGAGCTTGCAGTGAGCCGAGATCGTGCCACTGCACTCCAGCCTGGGCGACAGAGCGAGACTCCGACTCGGAACGAAACAAAACAAACAAACAAACAAACAAAGCACAGAGGGTTTACTGAGCATCATGTAAGCGCTTGGCACTTGTTTGTTTGAGAAGGAGTTTTGCTCTTGTTGCCCAGGCTGGAGTGCAATGGCGTGATCTCAGCTCTCTGCAACCTCCACCTACCAGGTTCAAGCAATTCTCCTGCCTCAGCCTCCCAAGTAGCTGGGATTACGGGCACCCGCCACCACGCCTGGCTAATTTATGTATTTTTAGGAGAGACGGGGTTTCACCATGTTGGCCAGGCTGGTCTCGAACTCCTGACCTCAGGTGATCCACCTGCCTCGGCCTCCCAAAGTGCTGGGATTACAGGTGTCAGCCACAGGGCCTGGCCCTGGCACTTGTTACATTAGGTGTGCCTCCCAGGGTGGTGCTGGGACAGGTGAGGTGGAAGCCTTTTGGTAATTGGCTACATTTATTTGTTTACTTTTTCGAATTTAGGTTTTTTTTTTTTTTTTTTTTTTTTTTGAGATGGGGTTTTGCTCTCTTGCCCAGGATGGAGTGCAGTGGCATGAACTCATCTCACTGTAGTCTCCATCTCCTGGGCTCAAGCAATTCTCCTGCCTCAGCCTCCCAAGTAGCTGGGACCACAGGCAGGCATTACCACACATAGCTAATTAAATTTTTTAATTATTACTTATTTTGTAGAGACATGGGTCTCACTCTGTTGCACAGGCTGGTCTTGAACTCGTGAACTGAAACGATCTTCCCACCTCGGCCTCCCAAAGTGCTGAGATTACAGGCATGAGCTGGCATGCTTGTAAATTGGCTGCATTTATTCACGCACTATTGTCCCATGGCAGGGTACTGGTGGGTGCATGGAAAAATGAAACTGTTGTCCCTGTGGTTACTCTGAAGTCACTGAAGACTGTGAGAACCACATAGCAAGGGCAGCTCATGTTGCATTCAAACGCATCAAGGCAGGTGCGTCACCCCAGGCTCTGAGCACACACCTCATTTCATCCCGAGCCAACAGTGTTCCCGTATGAGAGATGAGGACGTTGAGGATTAAAGTGGAAAATTACAGCCAGCAAGTCTGACTCCAAAGCCCGTGTGCCCACGAGGCCCCTCTGTCCCATTGCTGGGAGGATCTGCTGAAGAAACCATGTGATCTTTTTTCTAAGGATTTTCTTGTTGTTTTAAAGGGATGATAAAAGTGAACGGCTTGAGTTCTGTTTCTACCAAGTATGGGTGCTTACTTCCCAATCCCTGTTTTTGACTTCTGCTTTTTGGATTCCTTCTGAGCTGTTCATAGAAATGGGAACATTATGTACTCTTAACTTCCAAGTCGAGCCACAGTCAGATTGGGCCAGCCAGAAACCTACCATTGTCCAGCGGCATCTGAAGAACCTGCAACTTTTGAGTTGAAACTTTTGGAACTGAAAGTGGACTAGCAGCTGCGCAGAGCTAATGGCCTCCTGCAGAAGCCAAACGACTTTGTTTCTTTGGGCGTCTCCACACTCCAACCCCAATCCCTCACCCTTCTCCTCTAGTACCCCTGTGTCTTTCCTGTCTCCTAGATTTACTGCACTGATTGGACGTTCCAAAGCCTTGCGGAGTGGCTACCCTATCCCAGGACTTGGCCGTACAGCAGTGAGCAGGAGACACAAAGCTGGGATCTGGGAACTCACAGGTCCAAGCCAAGAGAAAAGCCCCCACAGGAAGTGGTGAGATGGGACAGAAACCCTGGCACTGGAGGAAGTGACCTTTCTACTGAGTCCTGAAAAGTGGCAAGGAGAAGACCAGGGGAGCGACCTGGCAAAGACGTGGATTTGAGAGAGGAATTGCTGGGTGCTCCGTAGTCATTCCGTAGGGTTGGAGGATTGGGAAGAAGGGATCCCAAGGAATCAGGAGGATGCTTTGATGGGCCAGGTTAGGGAAACTGAGTAGCCTTTCTCTGCAGGGCAAAGGGGACTCACAGAGGCTTCCAAGCAGGGGAGGACTTGGATGGATTTGCGTTTTACAAAGACTTTAGAAAGATGCCTCTTCCATTATTAACAAGCCGCTCCAGGAGAGCCTCTTGCGAAGGGCCTGTCCACTGTATCAGCCCCCGCCAGGTGCTCAGGCTGAAACTCAGGGTTCATCTTTCCTTCCTGTCTCCTCTCCCTCTGCAAGTGCAATTCAGGGAATTAGCAAGTCCTGAGAGCTCACCTTAAAACTTCATCCCCATCCTGGTCTGCTTCTCCCCACCCCACACCGACGCCTTTTCAACTCCTATGGCAGCCTCCTCCCGATCAACCCACCTTCATGTGTCCGCCCTCCACTCGTTCCACTGCGGGCCATGGTCCTCCTAACATGAACATCCATCCCTTTGCTCCTCTGCAGGAAACTCCACCCTGATCTCCTCCTGCTCCTGGGATGAAGCACAAGCCCCTTCTCTGGCCCCAGGGGTCGGTGTGGCCTGGCTTCTGCTCACCTGCTAAGCCACATTTTCCTGCCCACTCCACCCGACCTTCCCACTCTGGCCACAGGAACCTCCATTTCTCCAGTGGCCACGCCCTTCCCTGCCTCATGACCTGGCACATCTGTTTTTTCGTTTTGCTTTTGTTTTTTGTTTTGAGACAGAGTCTCACCCTGTTGCCCAGGCTGGAGGGCAGTGGCGTGATCTCAGCTCACTGCAATGTCTGCCTCCCAGGTTCAAGTGATTCTCGTGTGTCAGCCTCCTGAGTAGCTGGGATTACAGGTGCATGCCACCACGCCCGGCTAATTTTTTTTTTTTTTTTCAGTAGAGACAGGGTTTTGTCATGTTGCCCAGACTGGTCTCAAACTCCTGAGCTCAAGCAATCTGCCCAACTCAGCCTCCCAAAGTGTTAGCATTACAGGTGTGAGCCACTGCACCCGGCCACTTTTTTTTTTCTTTTCTTTTGAAACGGAGTCTTACTCTGTCACCCAGGCTGGAGTGCAGTGGCAGGATCTTGGCTCACTGCAAATTATGGCTCCTAGGTTCAAGTGATTCTTGTGCTCAGCCTCCTGAGTAGCTGGGACTACAGGCATGCACCACCATGCCTGGCTAATTTTTGTATTTTTGGTAGGTACAGGGTTTCTCCATGCCACCCAGGTTGGTCTTGAACTCCTGGGCTCAAGTGATTCACCCGCCTCAGCCTCCCAAAATGCTGGGATTACAGATGTGAGCCACCACGCCTGGGTGGCACACCCTTTGTCTACCACAGGTGACCTTTGACCACCCTCTTTCCACTGGCTCATTCCTATTTGTTCATCAGTTTTCAGCTTAGACAACGATTCCTCTCAAGGCTTCCCCAAAACCCCACATCCTGCTCGGGTGCCTGTAATCAACACTACTGGATTTTATTTCCCAAGGATGATCTCAGCAATAGCTGTCCTTTTCCTTGTACTTCCATAATGTACAGCTATTGGACAGTAGAAGGACAGCTGTTGCTGAGGTCATCCTTGGAAAATAACATCCACTTGACCACTCCCTCATCAAGATGTAGAGTCAAATTCCTTTCCTTTTGAACTTGGCTGAGTCTTAAGGACTTGCTTGTAAGCAATAGAATATGGTAGAAGTGAGGCTGTATGACTCTAAGACTAGATCAGCCATGGCCATGCAGTGCCCACCTGGTTTCTCGGAATGCACACTCTCAGGACACCCATCTCAGTAACCCCTGCTGGGCTCTCAGCCGCCATATTGTGAGGAAGCTCAAGCCACATGGAGGGGCCAGTCTTCAAGACTTTCCAGCCCAGGAGCCAGACATGAGGAGAGAACTCTCTCAATGATTACAACCCTAGGCATTTAAGCCACCCAAATCATTTCCCCAACTGAACCCCCATACTTCAGGGAGAGAGACAAGCCATCCCTGCTGTGCCCTGTCCAAATTTCTGGCCCACACAGTCTCTGAGCATATACAATTGTTTTATATCCTTATGTGTGGGGGTGGTTTCTTACATAGCAGTAGATAACTGGAACAGCTGGCTATGAAATACCCATTCCCCACATTCCCTCTCCCTTGCTAAAAGAATTCTGGTTTTGTTTGAGGTGGCCATGTGCCTAGCTAAATACTCGCTCTCCCAACCTGTCTTGCAGCTGGGCTGGCCCTGGGACACAGTGGAAGTCTCTGAAAAAATGCTTTCTTTCCTGTGAAGAGGGAACAGTGCAGCTTGTATGCTCTGTCCCTCCCTTTTCTGCTTAGAATGAGAACACAGTGGCCAGAGCTGCAACCATCACTCTGTGATCTTGAGGGAAATGTGGGTTTCGATGTTACCATGTGGCTGATTCAACACAGGGAGCTAGGACTTGACCTTTCTGGGTAGGTGAGAAAAATAAATCCCCTTTGGTTTGAGCCTCTGTAGCCAGGATTCTTGTTGATCAGTTCCATGTTTCTCGCATATGCTACACTCGTATTCTCAGAGGCCATCTCCCCTCCAGACCACAAGGACTGTGAGATTAGGGACGGGGTCTGTTATGTTCACCATCACGTGCCCTTACCCTGAAGCTGGTACATTGGAGGTTTTCACATATTTGTTGAATGCTATCAAATCAAGGAAGGAAGGACACTGAAGGTTTTCTAGGTGGTTAGACGCAGAGTCTCCAGAGACATTTCCAGCCTGACAATTTCATGGATGAGGAATCTCCAGGAGGAAGGGTTGGGTCAGGGTTTCTCAGTCTCATTCTGGCACCTGTTCCCAAGGTCGCCAAGGTCCCCAGAATCCTTATTTCTCTGTGCAGTCGGACTGAGCTGAGGTGGAGAAAGCATCTGCCGTTGGAGGCTTCCTCTGTGGAAGGAATTTCTTCCTCTGGTATTACCAAATGTTAATTTGAGGCAATGATCACTGGCCTTTCGTGTGCCCTTTATGCTACCGTAATTTTGTGACTTCACTGAAGAAAAAAAAACCCAACCTTGTAATTTTACTTGGCCTTATAGAAAAATCCTTAGAGGATGCGTTCTAAGACAGGAGGAAGTCCAGACACTTTTTTTTCTCTTTTGCTTCTGGGGTTGATTCCGTTTTGCATACAGATTTAGGTCGCACGTCTGAAATCGTGTACTTATTTTAAAATGGAATAAACCTGCAGCCGGCTTTTATGGCCATCTTCCCCCACTGCACTTCATTCTGACATCCTTTGGTTACAAATGACCAGTCACATAACTGGTCTCACACTCACACTCTTTCCTGTGAAGAGGGAACAGTGTGGCTTGCACCCTCTGTCCCTCCCTTTTCTGCTTAGAATGAGAACACAGTGGCTGGAGCTGCAGCCATCACTCTGTGATGCTGAGGGCTTTTAGGGCTTGATGTACTTGTGACTTTGCAATAGTCGGTAAAAAGCTACTCGTTTACCTTCCTTTGCCTGGTGGCCTCCAAACTGACTGTGTTCATTCCCGGGCGTAGGTCGAACTACCTTTGGGAGGAACTTAGTTTATAGTTTGAAATAAAGATGATAACAGCCCTTTCCCAAACCAAATCCTCTTCCTGCCTGGGGACTAGAGTGCCTTCGCAGGACGAACAAATTAGCCATAGGATTATAAATTAGGGTTTAGGAGTCACACAGCTGGAGGCTGCAAGATTCTAAACCTCCCCAAATTGCTTCTGGGGATAACATCACTATTGTAAAACCAAGATCAGCACTTGAGATACTTTGCAGACCCTGCGCTCTGGCTGGATGGATCAGCTGACACCACCCAGATCAATAAACCGGCTCATCTGGTCTTGTGGGCCCCACCCAGGAACTGACTTGGTACAGGAAGTCAGCTTCAACTCCCTATGATTTCATCTCCTTCCTGAACAGTCAGAACTCCCGATTCACTGGCCACCTACCCACCAAATTATCCTTAAAAACTCCGATCTCTGAATCCTTGGGGAGACTGATTTGAGTCATGATAAAACTCTGGTCTCCCACACAGCTGGCTGTGCATGAATTGCTCTTTCTCTATTGCAATTCCCCTGTCTTGATAAATTGGCTCTGTCTAGGCAGCAGGCAAGGAGAACCTGTTGGGCAGTTACAGCTTTGTGCCCTTGGGCTATGTTCTTAGCCTTTCTGTGACTCGTTTTATCCACTGGCACACAGGGATGTAACTAAACTGAGGATGAACCTTGATTTTTTTTTTCTTTGAGACAGAGTCTTGCTGTTGCCCAGGCTGGAATGCAGTCATTCGATCTTGGCTCACTGTAACCTCTGTCTCCCGGGTTCAAGCAATTCTCCTGCCTCAGCTTCCTGAGTAGCTGGGATTACAGGCATGTGCCACCACGCCCAGCTAATTTTTGTATTTTTAAGAGAGACAGGGTTTCACCATGTTGGCCAGGCTGGTGTCGAACTCCTGACCTTGTGATCCGCCCGCCTCAGCCTCCCAAAGTGCTGGGATTACAGGTGTGAGCCACCGCACCCGGCCAAGGATGAACTTTGTTAACGTGTGAAAGGCTCTGAGAGCAACATCTGACATGCGTTATGTGAAAACAACAAATGCTGGGTGTCGTTGCATCCATCTGAGCAGAAAGACCGCTGTGCCTGGAGCAAGCCCAGGGAGGCGGAGGAACTCCCTGACATGACATCTCACCAGTGTCTTCCAGCCTTGGTTTCTCCACTTGTAAAATGAAAGAGGTCATACAATAGTTTGTGAAACGTTTGGCAACCTCAGATGAAATGTGTGATGAGGATGCAGAGTGTTACCGTAATTACACAATTATGGTCTCGGCAGAGCCGGGAGGCAGAAGGCTGGCGGGATACCACTGCCCACACGCATACCTGAGGAGATTTCTGTGTGTCTGTGAGGTTTCTATTGAAAACAAGATTCACAAAGGGAAAATCACCACCAGTCCTGGTCCTGCATGAAAGATAACAAGGAGAAGATGGAGCTTGAAATACCAGGGAGGCGAGATACAGAGTCGGTTAATAAATCCTTTGAAAGCCCGTCCCCAAACACCAAAGCCAAATTTCATCTCGGAACACTTTGCATAACAAGCAATTTAAGGTAAGGCAGAGCCCTGAGAGCTACAGAACGTTTAAATGACGGGCAAATATTTGTTTGGTTAGGAGAAATGACTTTTTGAACTCCAGTCTTTGAGTGAAACAAGTTTGACCAGCTACAAACAGATTCAAACTAATGATTTGCTTTTGCAGGGCTCCCATTTCATTTTCATGAGGTTAGGGAGTGGCAGGAGATTGCTTTGTGGGACAACAGGTTGTAAAAGTTGAAGCCGGTAGCTACGGTACAGAATTGACTGAAAAATCACAATCCACGCTGATGTTGAGCCTGTTCCGTTGGATGGCAGAGGCCTTGCAATTGGGGTGCTGGCTTTGATCCCTGTCTGCAGGGAATGTTGGCAACGGAGATGAACAGTGGGTTGTTGCGAATAGAGAATTATAATTTTTTAAAGAGATAAGATCTTGCTCTGTTACCCAGGCATTTGAAAATGCTCCTCAAAAGACATCATGAAGACAAGCCACAGAGGCTGTCATCCCAGAACTTTGGGAGGCCGAGGCAGGAGGATGGCTTGTGCTCAGAAGTTTGAGACCAGCCCAGGCAACACAGTGAAACCCCATCTCTACAAAAAACAAAAAAATTATCTGGGCAAGGTGGCACATGCCTGTCGTCCCAGCTACTCTGAAGGCTGAGGTGGGAGGATTGCTTGAGCTCAGGAGTTTGAGACCAGCCTGTGCAACAGAGAGAGACCCCATCTCTACAAAAAATACAAAAATTAGCTGGGCCTGGTGGCACATGCCTGTAGTCCCAGCTACTCTGAAGGTTGAGGTGGGAGGATCGCTTGAGCTCAGGTGGTTGTGGCTACCATGAGCTGTGATCACACCACTGCACTTCAGCCTAGGGGACAGAGTGAGACTCTGTTTCAAAAAAATTAAAATCAAGATAAGCCACAGAGTGGAAAGAATATTGGCCGCACATGTCTCTGATAAAGGATTTGTGCAGAATATGTAGAGAACGCCTACAAATTAACCCTGAAGAGAACAACTCCTAAAAAATGAACAGAAGATTTGATCAGGTCCCTTCACAGAAGATCTAAGAATGGCCAATGAATATACAAAAGATGCCCGGCCGGGCGTGGTGACTCACGCCTATAATCCCAGCACTTTGGGAGGCCAAGGCGGGTGGATCACGAGGTCTGGAGATTGAGACCATCCTAACACAGTGAAACCTCATCTCTACTAAAAATACAAAAATCAGCTGTGTGTGGTGGTGGGCGCCTGTAATCCCAGCTACTCGGGAGGCTGAGGCAGGAGAATTGCTTGAACCTGGGAGGCGGAGGTTGCAGTGAGCCGAGATCACGCCACTGCACTCCAGCCTGGGTGAAAGAGTGAGATTCTGTCTCAAAAAAAAAAAAAAAAAAAGATTCCCAATGTCTTGAGTCATCAAGGAAATGAACGTGATCACCACGGTGGACACAGTGGCTAAATTTTAAGTGATCAACAGTCCCAAAGGCTGGCAAAGATGTGGGGAACATGGACAGCTCCATGCTGCTGTTTGGAACGTGGAACGGCACCGTCTCTCTGGAGTGCTGCTGATTACAAAGTGAAACACGTACCTACCCTATGACTCGGCAATTCCCCTTTGGTGTTTACACAAGAGAAATGAAAACATACGTTCATAAAATGACATGTAGTAGGATGTGGATAGCAGCCTTGTTCAGAAGAACCCCAGACTGAAAACAGCCCAAATGGGTATCACGCATCTGGGTCCATCTTGGTGTGTTTATGCAGTAGAATACTACGCAGCAATAAAAAAAAGAACTACTGATATGAGTAATGATGTGGATGGTTCTTAAAAACTATACTGAGACTGGGCACAGTGGCTCATGCCTGTAATCTCAGCACTTTGGGAGGCTGAGGGAGCAGATCACATGAAACTAGGAGATCAAGACCGAGCCTGGGCAACATAGTGAAACCTCGTCTCTACAAAAAAAAAATACAAAAATTAACCAGGCATTGTGGTGCATGCCTGTAATCCCAGCTACCTGGGAGGCTGAGGTGGGAGGATCTCTTGAGCCCGGGAAGTTGAGGCTGCAATGAGCTATGATTGTACCACTGCACTCCAGCCTGGGTGACAAATTGAGATCTTGTCTCAAAGAAACCAAACAAAAACTATACTGAACAAACAAAGCAGGAGACAAGAGTATAGGCTGTATAAACCCATTTATATGAAGCCCAGAGCAAACAAAGCAATCTGTAATGATAGAAAGTGGTCATCTGGGGGAGAGGAAGGAAATTGACGGAAAGAGAACTTTCTGGGTTGATGGTGGCATCTAATCTTTGCTATCTGATATGGTGGCCACTAACCTCATAAAACGTGACTTGAATTGTGGCCAGTATGACTGAGAGACTAAATTTTTAATTTTACTTAATTTTTTTCTTAGAGGCAGGGTCTCGTTCTGTCATACTGGCTGGAGTGCAGTGGCATGATCACAGCTCACCGCAGCCTCGAACTCCTGGGCTCAATCAATCCTCCCGCCTCGGCCTCTGGAGTAGCTGGGACTATAGGTGTGCATTACCATGCCCAGCTCATTTTAAACTTTTTTTTTTGTAGAGAAGAGGTCTCACTGTAGTGTTCAGGCTGGTCTTGAACTCCCGGCCTCAACCAACCCTCCCATCTCAGCCTCCCAAACTGCTAGAATTACAGGCACTAGCCACAGCCCTAACTTGAACTCTTAAAAATTAGCCTCCAAATTGAGATGTGCTGTAAGCATAAAACATGCACATAGTTTCAAAGACTTGTTGCCAAAAAAAGAGAACAAGTTATTATCATTTTGTATTAAAATCATAATGTTTTAAATACACTGGGTTAAAAAGACAGTATTAAAGTAATTTCCACTTGTTTCTTTTTACTTTTCCAAATGTGGCTCCTAGAAACTTTAAAATTACATGTATGGCTGTTGTTCCACTGCTATCAGACAGAGTCGGTCTGTGTTTTGTTTGGGTGGTGGCTACCTGGGAGTATGTAATTATCAAAACTCGCTGAACGGAATGCCTAAAATCCGTGCATTTTATAGTGTGTTAATTATAGTTCAATTAGAAAATGGCACACACATGACCCCTGCTTGACTCAGGCATGGTATTAGAAATTGGGAGGCAGAAGGGCACTGATTGGGAGAATAAGGGGGGCTGGAATGCTCTATTCCTTTCTGGGAGTTTAACTCTAAAATTGAACCTGGCTTTATGATACGTTCAAGGAGTGTGAGTCTCTTGAATTTAAGAGGCAAATTTATGCAGAACAACTGGCTAATTAGTGTGCTGCCCTGGGAGCCATTGTGTTTTACAAGTGAGAAGGTTCCAAAGCCCCAGGACTGGTTTCTCTAAGCCCTAATCTCCCCTTGAGGGGTTGGACTTGCCCCTGCTGGAGAGGGCTTGGCTTACTCCTTCCCTGAAGCAGCTCACACACTCCGCTGTCTCCCCTTCCCTCAGACGTTGTCCTCAAAGAAAAACCCCAGTGCCAACCTGCTTAGGCTCAAGCATATTTTCAGGGGAGCAAAATCTCTTAACCAAGAAGAGACCTTTCCATCTGCTACAGCGAGGCCAGGAGCCTGGTGGCATGAGGGATGTTGACTTCTTGAACCCAGGTGGCAACAGGGCAAAGGGTGGGGTTAACCGCTCCATCTATGTGCCCCGACCAGGGTGACCACAGCTTTGGGTTGGTTCAGGCAGGAAGCACAGATGCATGGTAAGAGTTTCCACTGTGGGTATGGAGAGGCAGGAAGTCACGAGTAGTGGGTGAGGAGGGGGAGAGGACCCGGAAAACAGGATTGGATGGCTGGCCGTGCAAGGAATTGTGGTCAACATCAGCTCCATCCCCATCTGACTCTGTCCTTGCGGGGGTCAGACCTGCAGACACAGCTTGGCAGCAGGTGGAGAGAATGACCAGAAAGCAAACACAATGGAGGTGAAGGTCATGAGCTCTGGACCTTCCAGACGTGGGTTCAAGTCATGGCTCTGGTGCTAGCAATGCAAACTTGTACATGTTACTTAATTTGTCTAAATCTCAGTTTCCTCTCCTGTAGAATAAAGACAATAGTAGCTGCTATAAAGGATAAGTTGGAAGTTATGTTAAATGGGGTGATATCAGCTGAGGGTTTGGTAAAGGATATCATTGGTTCTGGGTGGTGGCTCTATTCTAATAGGGCCCTAGCCAACGACTGTTGAGACAAAGGAGAGAATGAAGCCCCCAAGGAGCGGGTCAGGGCCACAGCCAAGGAGGGTAAGGCTCACAGCGTGCTCCCATCCCAGCAGAAAGCCAGAGGGCTAATCAAAAAATGGACGGGCTGCCCATCTATGTTGCATGTCTTAGGCTGTGTTCTGTAGAAGCAGATCTTTGGGGGAGAATCCATGTAAAAGTGAAAATCCCCTGGTAGAAATTGCTCCTAGGAAAAACTAGTTGGAAAGTAGGGAGGCAGGACCAGGAAGAGAAGGTGGCCAAGGGAGGGCACGATATCAAGCAAAGTCTCACAGAGAACCAGAGTATCCACCCCAAGATAGCACCCAAGGATCCTCCCCTCATGGTATTTCTGCCTTTGCATAGCCCTGCTCTCACTTCAAATAGGATGGACCTGTTGAACAATAGGGTGTTGTGAAACAGACAGAGTGTGGCTTCCAAGGCTAGGTCACAAAAGACTACAGTGTCTCCCTTGCTGTCTTGGTTCACTCACTCTGGACAAAGCCAGCTGCCATGTTGTGAGGATGCTCAAGTAGTCTGTGGAGAGACTGATGTGATGAGGAACTGAGGCCTCTTGCCAACAACCACTCCAACTTGCTGGCCTTGTGAGGGAGCTTTCTTGGAGGCAGATCCTCCTGTTTCAGTTGAGTCTTCAGGTGATGCAGCCCAGCTGGCATCTTGACTGCAACCTCATGAGAGACATGAGCCCGAATCACCCAGCTAAGCCACCCATGAATTCCTGACCCACAAAAACTGTGCTATGGATTGAATATGTCCCCCAAAATCCATGTGCTGGAAACTTAATACTCAATGCAACAGTGTTGAGAGGTAGGACCTCTAAGAGGTGATTATGTCATGAGGGCTCTGCCTTCACAAATAAATTAATGTTATTATCATGGGAGTGGGTTTTTTATGAAAGCAATTTCACCTCCCTCTCCCCCTCTCTCTCATCCTCTTTTGCCATGTGATGCCTTCTGCCATGTTATGGTGCACCAAGGAAGTCCTCATCAGATGCAGACCTTTGATCTTGGACTTCCCAGCCTCTAGAACCATGAGCCAATAGATTTATGTTCTTTATAAATTTTCAAGTCTCAGGTATTCTGTAGAAGCAGCACAAAATGGATTAAGGCACCCTCTTAGCGGCATTAATGTCTAAAGCACATGCATACATTTCCAGAGGTCAGAGCCCCCTAGAACTTTGGTGCTTAGAAACAGGAATGGATTTCTGAATTCAGAGGTAACACGCTGCCTCGTATCACACACTTGCAGCTTCCTTTATGTAACGTGCCTTATTGATTTCTATTTAATAATGACTGATGCAGCTCTTGGGCCCTTTCTCTGATGAATCCAAGCTGTCTGTCAAATAGGAGAGACAGAGCAGGAGTGAAGCATTATTATTCCAAAGCACAGTCATTAGATTAATAGTAAGCTCCAGCAACACCATTAACGTGGGGAGAATCGATGAAATAACAGAGGCACGGCTGCCTCCAGATAAGATCACTGCTTCTCAAGTATGTGTCCTATTTATAGATCATATGTGTTCATTCTACCTTTGGATCTTTCTTCCCTCGAGGGCTCCCAAGTGAGCTGATTATAATCTTTAAGACTACGTGTCAGCAGCATAAACCACCATCACCATCACTCTTTATCCTTGACCCATCATCTTCCACCTGCCCACCAGGAAAATTAGACAACACTCTGTTGCTTCGCATTGGAACAAAGACATTTTTCACAACTTTCCCACAAGAAATTTTTGTCTCACCATGATCAATCTTTTCCTATAATTTGGGAAAATAAAAACTTTAAGGCCATAAGTAGACAGTAAACTTTGAAAATCATTTCCCCAAATGGATTTCCCTATGCCCTTCTGTTCACAAACAGTTAGCTCTCCCAAGTCATAGCCTGTCAGCAAAGTGACTTTATTTTAACGTCTTTAGTTTTTATCTTCTCGATTTATTATTCAGGATAGGTGGAGGGGGAGGGGATGAGACTCTTTCTCTGGAAGATACTCCTTTCTGAATCTAAGGAAATGATTCTCTAGTTCTGTACTAGAACGTTGAGTGAGACTAAAGCTGGTGGTGTTAGGAAGGTGGGCAAGGTCGTCACTGACAGCTCTCTTAAGAATCTTAAGCATAGTATGAAGGGATGGACAAAGAAAGAAGACCAGTGGATGAAATGTACAGAGTCTCAGTGCCATATGAAAGGTGGCCAGCCTTGAGAGATCATTTTTAGCCATCACATCCATCCCTGCAACCTGGACAGCACCTCCTCCACTCAGGAGGACCTCTGAGATCCCCTCCCTGTCCATGGGCTCATTCTGAACCACAGGCTTCTTCCACGCCTCACTCTGCCTGCCATCTTGGCTTGAACCCTCCCAGCCTCTGAGCTCATTGATCATCCATTGATTATTTTTCTGTGTCTGGCCTCGTCTTGCCTTTTGGACTTAATGCTTTGATAGGATTTCAGTTTTTATCTTGAGCTATTATCAACTTAGTTCAACTTCCCCCTTGGTTCAACTAAGCCACAGCACGTTTCCTCTGCCCTCAGTGTCTGCCCCTATCCCAAGAAGAATCATTTTGCCTTTCCCTTGCACCACGAACAGGACCTTAATAGAGAGATATGGGACCTGGAGAGAGACATCTAGAGTCAAGTCAGAACAGATTAGAGCCACCTGTGGCCCAAGCTGGCATCTCTCTCAGATGTTCTCTTTGTACCACTTTCCCTCGATAACTTTACGTGTGTGAAGGTAACATTTAAGAAAATAATTTTCCCCCACATCCCGCTCTGTGTATTGCCAGTGGTTTCTAATCAGATGGCTTGTGGTCTCCCCTCCACCCCCAATTTTCCTTTATGTTTCAGATTAGAACTATGGACTGTCTACTGATGGCCTAACTAAAATGTATCTTTTGATTAAAATCATACAGCTCATCACCAAACATGCCAAGTCATGATAATACATGAAGGGTAAAACTTGGGCACTCAACTCATAAATTCTAAATGATGACTCCATTCTTCTCTCCCTTTGAAAATTTAAGATCAAAATCCTGTAAAAGTGGAAATAATCTAAATGCTCAAGAATAGGGATGGATAAAGAAATGGCCTCGCCCTAGTAAACAATTAATGATGGAGTTTGCAAAGACCGCTTGGTGACCGCTGCGTGAAAAAGATGGGGTACAAAGACCTGTCTTTCGGGTAAGCCCCATTCTGCTGTGCCCTGCAGCCTCACCTGGGGCACTGGCTTGCAGGGCTGGGACCATTTCTATCTTCCTTCCAAGTCTTGCTGGGGAGGGCAGGCCAAGTCAGTTGTGAGATTGCAGCCTCAATGATGTTAGAAGGATACAGTCCTTAGCAGGACATCAACTAAGGTTGCAGTGAAGGGCTGCAATTTTAAACAAGGTGCTGAGGTGGAAAAAGCCTGTGGTGCTGGTGGGTGGGAGAGGGTTGGTGGTGAGGAGTGGGGCAGGGCTGGGGAGGATGAGAGGAGAGTGGGGAACCGCAGGGATGGAGTTGGGGAGGACTGGTCGTCCACAATCACCGTAATGAGAACCTGAACTACCAATGGCAAGTCTCTTCAGGAGAGGGTGTTCAAGCCTTATCTTTATTCTTTGGAGCCTATCTTGATTGTTTTTTAAATGTGATTTTTATGGAGGCACAGAATGAATAGACTCCGTGCCATGCTGGCAGTTCACAGGGCTGAGTTCCTGTCTGTTCCATTTTGGGTTCTGCCCTGTCCTCAGCAGGAACACACATCCACCCCACAGAGACCGAGGAGTGACCACGGAAATGGGAGGTGGGATGTTTGTGGCAGGCCGTAGCTCCCTGGGCTGAGGTTCACTGGATTAAATCAAATAAACAACAGATACCTTTTCTTAGTATAAATATTTGTATTGACTGTTTCTGGCAACCATACCTGGACCCTTGATTTATCAGAAGAAAAGCTTAGGTTAGAATTTACTACTTTCATGGAAGGAGGGGGAGAAGGGAGGTGAGAAAGGGGAGGGGAGAGAGGAGAGAGAAGAGGAGGGAGGGAAGAATGTTGAGAGATTGAGAGAGAAAGAGAGGGAGGAAGAGAGAGAGGGAGAGGGAAGAACGCGGTGGGGAGAAGAGACAGAAAGAGGGAGCGGGAGAGGAGAGAGAAAGAGGGAGGGAGAGAGAGGAAGGCAGGGAGGGAGGCAGAGGGAGAGGTTAAAAGAGAGATTGAGAGAGGATAGGCTTCCTAGCACTTCTCTCCTCCGAGCGCAGAGCCCTGTTAGCACAGCCTGTCTCCTTTCATGAAGCTTCTCTGCCACCTTCTCTCCCACCCCTCCCGCGTTTGGAGACAGCTCACCCCACTCTCTCCTACTGGACTGGAATTTACCCAGGATGAGCCTTCTCTCTGGTCCCCTCACACCTGGGCTGGCTGCCAGCAGCTTTCTCCACCAGCCTCAGACAGAAACCCTGCAGAGCTTCCATTCTAAGTTCAGCCACCATCGCCTCCCACCCAGTGGTTTCTAAACAGTCTCTGAGCAAGATTTTGGTTTTATCACCCTGTTAACGTCTCCCTTTTTCATTCTGGGGGAAGGGGTCCACCAACGTTCATCTTGTGCTGAACAGGAGCTGTTTTCTGCTCAGCTCTTGTTCTTGGGTGAACTGGCACGGAGGGATATCTCTAGACCTTGGGGAGTCGTCAAACAAGCCTGGATCTGAGAACTGAGGGGTGCTAGGGGTGACATCCACACTAAGGAGGTGTGAGGCAAATGCCCCTTCGTTGTGTTCTCATGAATCTGGTTCTTCCAAATATTTTGTTTACTAAGTTGCATTTATTAAGAAATAATGCTTTCTTTAAAAAATGTTATTATTTTTAAGACAGGGTCTTGCTCTGTTGCCCAGGCTAGAGTACAGTGGTGCAATCATGGCTCACTGCAGCCTCGACCTCCGGGGCTCAAGCAATCCTCCTGTCTCAGCCTCCTGAGTAGATGAGACCACAGGTATATACCACCATGCCTGGCTAATTTTTTTTTTTTTTTTTGGTAGAAATAGGGTCTTGCTATGTTGCCAAGGCTGGTCTCAAGTTCCTGGGCTCAAGAGATCCACCTGCCTCAGCGCCCCCTAAGTGCTGGTATTACAGGCATGGGCTACTGCACCCAACCAAAATTATTCTTATTCATCAAACATGTACATCAGACAATTGGCTCTTCCACTAATCAGAGCTAAGCAGTGTTTTTCATGGAGTGGATCTGATTCCAGTTGAAGGCATCTAATTAGGCTCTGTATTCTAATTAGGCTGAGTGGTATCATGCTCTGTAAAAACACAGGGGCTTCCATTAGACTTTTGGAAATAAGGGGCAAGACTAAAGGCCCCATTGCTGTCTGTGTGGATGCTGAGGTGGAGCCCAGCTTGGGATAGAAGATGTTAGTGACCCTGAAGGAGAAAACTCCAGAAGAAAGGCTTAAAAGCCAGAGTTATTTTGGGGTTGAGGACTTGAAACTTCCACCAGTAAGCACACTATTTTCGTACAACTGAGTGATTAAGTTCTAAGGTTTAACATCCAACTTCCTGGGTGCAAATCTCAGACTTGCCCCTTATTAGTTATGTACCCCTGACCTCCCTGAACCTCAGTTTTCCCCTCTGTAAAATGAGGCTGTTAATAGTGGCGACTTGAACCAGGTGGGGTGCAGGCGGATGCAAAGAACATAAACCCCGACGCAAACAGAGACAATACCTTGTACATTTCCATTTCTACGCAGTATTGGCTTCATCATGACATCAAATTATTATTATTATTATTTGAGAGGGAGTCTTGCTGTCACCCAGGCTGGAGTGCAGTGGCATGATCTCAGTCACTGCAACCTCTGCCTCCTAGGTTCAAGTAATTCTCCTGCCTCAACCTCCCAAGTAGCTGGGATTACAGGTGCCCACCACCACGCCCAGCTAATTTTTGTATTTTTAGTAGAGACAGGGTTTCACTGAGTTGGCCAGGCTGGTCTGAAACTCCTGACCTCACGATCTGCCCGCCTTGGCCTCCCCAAGGGCTGGAATTACAACCATGAGCCACCATGCCTGGCTGACATCAAATTATAATGTGGTTGTCAACTAGTACTGAAGCTATAAATGTCCTCATAGCGAGAAGGCAAGCATGTATCACTTCTGGAAACCCATACAGAAGATTTTTAAAACTCCTTTCCTAGAAGCTTCCATTAAAACCCTCCTCTGGGTTCATTGGTTCGATTTGCAAAGCTGATGTGGTCATTTCTGAATCCATCACAGTCTAGGGGATGAGACTACATTGGTCAGATTAGGCCTGAGCTATCTATCCCTTCTCTAGAGCCAGAGGTGGAGTTAGTCCCAAAGAATGTGCCTGAATGAAGGTTGGGAGACTCACAAAGATTTAGGAATACTTGCAAAGCATTAGGCACGCAGGGAGCACTCCATAAGTGTGAGCTAATTACTGGTCATTATTGTCATCCTGGTGAAATCTGGTTAATCAAGAGTCCTATTCTACTGAAAATGTTTATGTCCATATGCCTCCATCATCCTCACCATCACCATCATCAACCTCAGCATCATCTTCACCATTCTGTTCATCATCATCCTCATCATCATAACCACTATCATCATGTCATCATATCATCATATGATCATATCATCATATCACTATCATCTTCATCATCATCCTCACCATCAGGATCATCATTATCATCATTGTCATCTTCACTGGCACCATCATTGGCCAAGTGCCTACTATGTGCTGCTGGCACCATTTCAGACACTTTGCAAACCTATATCTAATCCTTGGGACAACTTGTGAAACAGAATCTCGCTAGTTGCCTACCCCCAATGCATTCTCCCCCTTGTTCCTTGCCATATAAAATCCTGAGATTTTGTTTAATGTGGCATGATACCAAAGATTTAAAATCTACACTAATAAAAACAAACAAAATCCACTCCTCCAGTTGGGCGTGATGATGCAAAATTGTGAAACAGTTAGAAATAGATGTAAAATGTCCTATGCAACGAACAGACAAAGAAGAAAACCCCATACAGTACCAGCTTCCTTTGCAATTAGGTATGGTCATGTGGCATAATCTAGCCAATGAGATAAGAGAAGTCTGCCAGAGACTTCTGAGAAAATCTCACCTCCCTCTGCTGCAGGCACCGTCCGTTCCTCAGTGCTATTTTCCTCTTCTTCCTGCTCGCAACATGGACTCTCAAAGCTGTGGAAGAGAAACTCTCTCATGATCATGAAGATGAAAGTCACTCACTAAAGGACAAAAAGGGGAAGTCTGGGACATTGAGGCTATTGTGGACCAATTCACCAGCCCTGGGATGCATCCTCCAGACACCTTGTTATGTGTTGAGGAGAAGAAAAGCACCCTCTTTGCTGAAGTCACTGAAGTTGGGTTTTTGCTGCAGACAAGTTAACATAGCTTCTAACAGGAGATTGCTGGACAAAATGAGCCCTGTCATAGATGAAGAAACCGAGGCACACAGAGGGAAAGCATTTACCCCAAGTGTGAAATTCAGGCTCCCAACCCAATGATCTCACCTTAACAAGGAGGGAAATTCTGACACAGGCTGCCAAATGGATGGATCTTGAGAACATCCATCTTGAGATGGTGCAAAGTGAAACAAGCCAGTCAGAAAAGGACATATAATGTATGAGTCCACTTACATGAGGGACTTGGAGTTGTCATATTCATGGAGACAGAAAGTGCAATGGTAGTTACCAGGGGTGGGTGGAGGGAGACCAGGAGTGGGTGTCTAATGGGTGCAGAATTTCAGTTTGGGAAGATGAGAAGGTTCTGGAGATGGATGGTAGTGATGGTCGCAGAACACCGTGAATGTGCTTAGTGCCTCTGAACTATGCCTTTAGAAATGAATAAGATTGTAAGGCTTTTGTTATATGTATTTTACTGCAATAAAAACATATGATGTGGGAAATTTTTACTAAAAACAAAAATCAATTCTTCCTTCAGTAATGACTCAGAAAAATTATGTTTTGTTCTGTCTTGCCAAGGGTTTGAAACTCTTGTTTCTATTCCTATCCTCTCCTCCTAGGCTCTCTGGGATCCAGTCAACACTCAGGGTGGCTGAATGAGTGTAGTTGAAGTGGTTTCCTCTACTGGGGCATGCACCTCTCTGCCTATGGCAATGACTCGGGACAGATATGACTTCTGCTCATGGCAGTTGAGATAAAGGCTGAATTTCCAGAGTCTCAGGGGTTAACAGTTACAGGGCCCGAGTCATAAGCTCAGAAGTGAAGATAAGTAGCAGCTCCAGACCGGGAGGACCAGGTCTAACATTTCTCTGGGAATAAACTATTTCCAGAGTGCATATATTAACATTCAAGACTCCTCAAAAATACTCACAGTGTTACCAAGGTCCTGACTGGGGAGATTCTCTCCCTTCCCCTATGCGAAAATGTCACTGCTCAGCTTCCTGAGCGGAGTTCGCAGCTCACATCTCCTTTGCCCCAGTATCACTGAGCATCTTAATTAGGTGAAAGGGTCTACACATCTTTCCTTCTGGACTTGAGGTTGTCCTCTGTGTTGTTGTGTGTGAGGGTTCAAGTGTGAGTCATTTACTTCCTTCTTAGCGGGAGGGGGTGTTTTGTGTAGAAGGCTAAACAAAGACAGTTCTCTCCCTGGTGTTTAAAACAAATCTCTCTAGTATGGGGACAGGTAGAGAAACAGACCCAGGCTCGTTTAGGACAGTGGTTCTCAACCCTCGCTACCTGTCCCTTAAGTCCCCAAAGAACTTTGACAAATGCTGATGTCCAGGCCAAACCCATGACCAATTAAAGGACAATCACTGGGGACGGAACCTAGGCATGCGCATTTTTTTAAGCTCCTCAGGGGATTCCAACAAGCAGTCCAATGTGAGCACCAGTGTTTTGCAATCTGTGTCATTCCACTTGTGTTCTATGGAGCAGCAGCGAAAGTGTTACCTGGGAGCTGCCCAGGAAAACAGAGTCTTAGGTCCTGCTCCAGGGCTCCTGGGTCACCCAGATCACCTGGATCAGAATCTGCATGTCAGCAAGCTTCTCAGTAGAGCTGTGTGCACCTTAGAGCTTGGAAGCCCTGGGTTAAGTCCCCATTGGAAGGAATCTTGATGACTGCTGACCGTTCCAAGTCTTCTCACCCTCTACTCTTGTGAGTTGCTTTCTGACTCCTCCCACATTTAGGGAGACATGGACCAGTGATATTGTCCATCCCAGGAGTGACGTGGTAACCAAAAGTCAACTCTGACTTCTTCACCATTACATGACACAAAAGGGTTGATTGTATGCAGAGCTTTACAACCATTCTAGTACCAAATACTGCCCATCAGGCTAGCTAATGACAAGATAGTAATGATTAGTAATAATCATCACATTTATTGATAACCTACTATATTAGACAGGGTTCTCCAGAGGGACAGAACTAATAGGTTAGATGTATATATAAAAGGGAGTTTCTTAAGGGGCGACTCATACGATCACAAGGTGAGGTCCCATGATAGGCCATCTGCAAGCCAGAGAGCAAGAAAGCCAGTCTGAATCCCAACACCTCAAAAGTAGGGAAGCCGACAGTGCAGCCTTCAATCTGTGGTCGAAGGTCCAAGAGTCCTAAAGCTGAAGACCTTGGGGTCTGATGGTCAAGGGCAAGAAGCATCCACCACGGAAGAAAGATAGAGGCCAAAAGACTCAGGCAGTCTAGTCTTTTCCCATTCTTCTGCCTGCTTTGATTCTGGCCATGCTGGCAGCTGATTAGACGGTGCCCACCCAGATGGAGGATGGGTCCATCTTTCCCAGTTCACTGACTCAAATATTAATCTTCTTTGGCAATACCCTCACAGACACACCCAGGAACAATACTTTGACTCCTTTCATCCAATCAAGTTGACATTCAACATTAACCATCACACCTACTGTGTGCCAGGCACTTGGCATAGAGTGCTTCATTTAATTCTTCCGGTAAATGTGTAAATAGTATTGTCCCCAACTTACAGATGAAGTAGCAGAGACTCAAAGAATGAAGTCACTTGTCCAACAAGTTCACACAGCTGGAAAGTAGTGGGTGGTAAGTGGTTGGTTTCCTTTTCTTCACCCCATTGTTCTTAGAAGGCTAATGGTAGGGTGGTAAGGAAAGAGAGAAGGGAAAATAGCAGAGGAAGTGAGGGGAAGGAGGAGGGAAGAGGAGAAGTGCACTTAGATTAATTAGAAATAGTGAGAGAGGGCCGGTTGCAGTGGCTCGTGCCTGTAATCCCAGCACTTTGGGAGGCCGAGTTGGGTGAATCACATGAAGCCAGGAGTTCGAGACCAGCCTGGCCAACATGGTGAAACCCCGTCCCTACTAAAAAAAAAAAATATAAAAATACAAAAATTAGCAGGGCATGATGGTGCATTTCTGTAATCCCAGACACTTGGAAGGCTAAGGCATGAGAATCACTTGAGCCTGGGAGGCGGAGGTTGCAGTGAGCTGAGATCATGCCACTGAGTTAGGACTTGTGGTTGCAAGTGATGGACACCTAACATACTCTAATGCAATCACAAAGAGGTATTGGCTCATTGAACATGTCCATGGGCAGGTGGACTTCAGTTTCTTCCTATCTTTTCTCCATTTTTCAGTTCTCCTTTTCTCTGTGATGACTATTTCCCAACAGGCTCTTTCTCGTAATGGCGAAGACATTCTCTGTCAGTATCAGTCCTATGCTGTATTAGTCAATTCTCATGCAGCTATGAAGAAACACCTGAGACTGGGTAATTTATAAAGAAAAGAGGTTTAATAGATTCACAGTTCCACATGGCTGGGGAGGCCTCAGGCAACTTACAATCATGGTGGAAGGCACCTCTTCACAGGACGGCAGGAGAGAGAATGAGTGCAAGCAGGGGAAATGCCAGACACTTATAAAACCATTAGATCTCATGAGACTCACTCATTATCATGAGAACAGCATGAGGGAAACTGCCCCCATGATTTATTTACCTCCACTTGGTCCTGCCCTTGACATGTAGGGATTATGGAACTACAATTGAAGATGAGATTTGGGTGGGGACGCAGAGCCAAACCATATCATACGCTTTGTCAGCTTAGCAACCTAGAGCAGTAACTCCCTAAAACTCTCCTAAAATCCTTCAGATTGACAGTGGTTGGCCAGGCCCTGGTCATCCATTTCTGAAAGCAAGAGGTGATGAATCATATGCCTTGAGAGAGTTGGAGGAGCAGTTCCCCCAAGGACGATTGCAGTACTGTTACCAAAACGGGGGAAAGAATGCAGGCCAGACAGGAATCCTTAAACCGGACATTCAGTGCTTTCCCCTCCAGATCTGCTCTCCACCTGTCTCCTCCCTTCTCTCTGTGCCAAGATTGATTTCTATGGCTAACATATGGCTATTTGATATGGTTTGGCTGTGTCCCCACCCAAATCTCACCTTGAATTGTAATAATTCCTTTGTATCAAGGGCAGGGCTAGGTGGAAATAATTGAATCATGGGGATGGTTTCCCCTGTACTGTTCTCATGGTAGTGAACAAGTCTCACAAGATCTGATGGTTTTAAAAATGGGAGTTCCCCTGCACAAGCTCTCTTGCCTGCCACCATGTAAGATGTACCTTTGCTCGTCCTTCATCCTCCGCCATGATTGTGAGGCCTCCCCAGCCATGTGGAACTGGGAGTCCATTAAACCTCTGTTTTTAAATAAATTACTCAGTCTCAGGTATGTCTTTATAGAGGCATGAGAACAAACTAATACACTATTCTTTTCTTAGCTTTAAGGTATAATTTGCATACCTTAAATTCCATCCTTTACAAGTTTACAATTCAACAATTTTTAGTAATTTTATAACGTGCTGCAACTATCACCACAATCCAGTTTCAGAACATTTCTATCAACCCCTAAAATTCACTTCAGCCTGCTTGCCATAGCTCCTGGCAATGTGCAGAATTTGCCTTTTCTGGACATTCCATAAACATGGAATCACACACCATATAGTACGTGTCTGGTTTCTTTCACTCAGCATAATATTTTTGAGGTTTGTCACTACTGGAACGTGTGTCAGTATTTCAGTCCTTTTCATTGCTGCATTATATTTCATTGTATGGAGGGACCACATTTTGTTTATCCATTCACCAGCTGATGGGCATCTGGGTTGTTTGCAGTTTGGGGCTATTATGAATAAAACTGTTATGAACATTTGTTTACAAGTCTGTGTGGACATGTGTTTTGAATTCTCTCAGATAGCTTCCTAGGAGTGGAATTGCTGGATCATATGGTAAGTTTATGTTTCAACTCTTGTCCAGTGCTGGTGAAAATGTAAAATGGTAGGATAGGTTTGTAAAATAGTTTTAAGAAACTGCCAAACTGTTTTCCAAACCTATGGTACCATTTTACATTTTCACCAGCAATGGACAAGGGTTCTGAGTCCTCCACATCCTCACCTATGTTTAGTTATTGTCTGATTTTCAAAAATTATAGCCACTTACTAGTACATAATAATATCTCACTGTGGCTTTAATTTGCATTTCCCCAATGACTAATAATGGTGAGTGCTTTTTTTTTTTTTTTTTTTTTTGAGACGAAATCTCACTCTATCCCCAGGCTGGAGTTCTATGGTGCGATCTTGGCTCACTGCAACCTCTGCCTCCCGGGTTCAAGTGATTCTCCTGCCTCAGCCTCCCAAGTACCTGGGATTACAGTTGCCCGCCACCATGCCCGGCTAATTTTTGTATTTTTAGCAGAGATGGGGTTTTTCCTTGTTGGGCAGGCTGGTGCTTTTCAGTCATTTGTATAGATTGGATATCATATACACACACGAAAAAGTTAGGCCCTTAACTGACACCAAAAATAAAAGTTATCTCAAAGTGAATCACAGACCTAAATGTAAGAGCTACAGTTATAAAACTTGTAGGAGAAACTTTAGTGAAATGTTTGTTCAAGTCTTTTGCTTATTTTTTATTTGGGTTGTCTTATCATCAGTTGCAAGAGTTCTTATATATTTTGGGTACAAGTTCTTCATCAGATACATGACTGGTGAGACTGGTGAATATTTTCTCCCAGTCTGTAGCTTGTTCTTTCATTTTCTTCATGGCATCTTTTAAAGTTTTTAATTTTAAATTAAAATGACATCCAACTTATAATAGGCTCATACTTTTGGTGTAATGTCTAAGAACTCTTTGCTTAACCCAAAGCCATGAAGATTTTCTCTTGTTGGTTTCTCCTAGAAATTTTATAATTGTAGCTCTTACATTTAGGTCTGTGATTCATTTTGAGATAATTTTTATTTTTGTTGTGAGTTAAGGGCCTAACATTGTTTTGTGGGTTTTTTTTTTTTTTTTGGTATATGACATCCAATTGTTACAATGCCATATTTGAAAAGACTATCCTGCCCCATTGAATTGTCTTGACATCATTGTCAAGAATCCATTGGCCATATACACAAGCGCTTATTTCTGTGCTCTCACTTCTATACCATTATCAATATCCCTATCCTTACTCCAGTGCCACACTGTCTTGATTACCGTAGCTTTAGAGTCAACTTTAGAGTAAGCGTTGAAATTGGGTAGGATAAGTCTTCCAGCTTTGTTTTTTTTTCCCCCAAATTGTTTCAGCAATTGTATGTCTTTTGCATTTCTGCATTCATTTTAGAACCAGCTTGTCACTTTCTTCAAACAATCCTGCTGGGATTTTAACAGGGACTGCATTGCATCTACAGATCAATTTGATCCATGGATTGACATCTTAATAATATTTAATCTTCCAATCCATTAACGTGGAATATCTCTCCGTTTATATTTTCTCTCATTTCTCTGAGCAATCCTTTATAATGCTCAGTGTACCAGTTTTTCACTTTTTTCTTGTTAAATTCATTCCAAACTATTTTTGATGCTATTGTGAATGAACTTTAAAAAGATTAATTCTCAAATTGTTCATGACGAGTATAGAAAATTCCATTCGTTTCTATATATTGATTTTGTATCCTGCAAAGTTGCTAAATTTATTCGTTGTAGGAGGATTTTTGGTGGATTCCTTAAGATTCTCTACATATAGGATGATGCCATCTGTGAATAAAAAGTTTTCCTTCTTTCTTTCCAATCTGGATATCTTTATTTTATTTTATATATATATATACATATATAGGCCTTATTTTACTGGCTCCAATCTTCAGTAAATTCCCGAATGGAACTGGCGAGAATGAATGTCTTTGCTTCATTTCCAAGCTTTGGGAACCGCATTCAGTCTTTCACCATCAAGTATAATGTTAGCTGTGGGTTTTCCATGGTGCACTTCATCAAGTTGAGGAAGTTCCTTCATATTCCTAGTTTGTAGATGGTTTTTGTCATGAATGGGTGTTGGATTTTGTCAATTGTTTTTTCTGTGTCTACTGAGATAATTCACTGCCTGAACATGCCATCTGTTTCCTGCCAGGACCCTAAAAAATAAAAAATGCTCGCTGCGAAGTGAAAACGTACGGGGTGAAGGTGGGTTCTCTAGTCTCTACTCAATGAATTATTGCACTGACTTGATGCCCATTCTCTCAGCTTTTTGGCTTCAAGAGATTTGGTTTTAAAATACATCCACTAGGCTGGACGTGGTGGCTCACGCCTCTAATCCTAGCACTTTGGGAGACCGAGGTGGGTGGATTGCCTGAGTTCAGGAGTTCAAGACCAGCCTGGGCAACACGGTGAAACCCCGTCTCTACTAAAATACAAAAAAAATTAGCTGGATGTGGCGGTGCCTGCCTGTAATTCCAGCTACTCTGGTGACTGAGGCAGCAGAATCCCTTGAACCCGGGAGGCAGAAATTGCAGTGAGCCGGTATCATGCCACTGCACTCCAGCCTGGGCATCTCCAAAAATATATATCCATATATCTATATCTATATCTATCTCCACTAGTAATTTGATACTGCTTCCTTCCAAAATGGAGGCTTGTTCTCTTCCCTCTGAGTGTGAACTAGACTTAGTGACTTGCTTCTAGTGAACAGAGTATGGCAGAAATGATGGCGTATGGTTTCTGAGACTAGGCCATAGGAGGCATTGTGGTTTCCATCTGTAACTCTCTCTACCCAATCATTCACTCTGAGAGAAACCAGCCGCCATGTTGTAAGGTCACTCAAGGAACTCTATGGAAAGTTCCACCGAGTGAAGCCTCTGTGACTGAGCCACTTTGGAAGAGAATCCTCAAGTCTTCCGACCGCAGCCCCAGCCAACATCTGACCGCAAACTCACGATACACCTCGAACCAGAACCACCCACTTAACCTGCTCCTGAATTCCTGACCCCCGAAACCACAAGGTAATAAACGACGATTGTTTTAAGCCACTGTGTGTCGGAGTGATTTGTTATGCAGCGTTTGACAACACAAGAGATATTGTCACCTTCTCTCAGAATTTGTTAAGCTCTAAAAATGACAAAGATGGGTCTGAAGGAACAAGGATTTCTGGACCTGGAGGCTCTTTCAGAAGTTAGATCCCATGAGGATGGGGGATTGCTCTAAGAAGAGGTTGGTCGGCATTGTATGTGAAAACACTTCATAGGTGATAAGTGCAGTATAAACGTATTATTGTTACTGGAAGGTTTGTTATAGCCTTCAAACTGACACTCAATGTCATCTTAGCCGGCATCCTTCTTTCTATCCCAACACATCAGGTCTTTGATCATTTGTGTTCTTCTAAGAAAGGACCCCCAGGGTCCTGCCCTCCCAGGACTGACATACTGACCAAGCACTTGATGTGGACACATCAGCCCGCCCACATTCTACTTCCATCAGCTGTTTTTTCTAGAATTCCAGCCAGGAGGGATGGTTTCACTCTGAATTTTGATCTCATGTGGGTGGGTGATCTGCTTTCTAATTAGAGTTCCCTGCCCAGCCCCTTCTGCGGAACGTTTCACCCAGGAGAAAAGACCTGAAGCAATTGTGTCAAAGGGTAGGAAAGCATTTACGCAGCAAGGGAGGTCTCGCTTAGCAATTGAGGGGAAAAAAAGAGAGAAAGATTTGCCTCCAGCTGCCATTCTGAACTGTACCATTTGTACAAAGTGGAATGTAAGTTTCTGTTTTCTGAAAAGGGGACAAGTTGCTGTTGATAAGCAGGAGGTCACATCCATCTCCATTTGCATACAAATTACTTTCTCATCTTCTTTCCAAGGGGGATAAAGAGCTGCTTTATCATTCTCAGAAGGAGCAAACTCTCCTCGGGTGGCCTTGTATATTTGTCAGAACTTTTTGGATGCAAGTGACAGACACCCAACCCAACTCTGAGTAGCTTATGCAAAACTGGTAACTTTTTTTGGGGTTTCACTCTTGTTGCCCAGGATGGAGTGCAGTGGCACCATCTCGACTCACTGCAACCTCGGTCTCCCAGGTTCAAGCGATTCTCCTGCCTCAGTTTCCAGAGTAGCTGGTACTACAGGCGCGTACCACCACGCCCGGCTAATTTTTGTATTTTTAGTACAAACGGGGTTTCACCATATTGGCCAAGAAGTTCTCGAGCTCTTGACCTTGTGATCCGCCCACCTCAGCCTCCCAAAGTGCTGGGATTACAGGCGAGTCACCATGCCCGTACATAAAACTGGTCATTTTTGACGTATGTCATCAAATCACAAAAGTAGAAAAGTCTTTCACTTAACAGGGGATGCAAATGCCGTCTTCCACCTTCTCTTTTATCTAATCAACTGCCTTTATTCTCTCCCCAAGAGGCTAAACCCATGGCCACATGGATATCTCCAAACTTGAATTCGAGCCTGCTATATCTGGCTCTCTACGTGCTGTGGCTATTGGGATATCTGGTAGAGCTGTCAAGCTGAGTGTGTTGAAGCTCAGTTTAGGATCTTGCTCTTGTGACCTGCTCCCCCTCCTCCAGTGTTTTCCTATCAGAGTAGATGGCTCCACTTGCCACCTCCTTGGGCAGCTGATAAGCCCCAAACCTGAGCATCACCTCTGACCCCTCCCTCCCTCCCTCATCACCACACAGCCAATCAGTAAATATGACTGGGGTCCAGGTGCCTCTTTCTTACCACAATTTTTATATTTTATCTTATTTTTTTTTTTTTTTTGGAGACAGGGTCTCACTCTGTTGCCCAGGCTGGTGTGCAGTGGCATGATCCCGGCTCACTGTAACCTCCACCTCGCAGGCTGAAGCAATTTTCATGCCTCAGCCTCTCAAGTAGCTGGGATTACTGGAACACACCACTATGCCCTGCTAATTTCTTTTCTTTCTTTTTTTTTTTTTTTAGAGGTGGAGTCTCACTCTGTTGCCCAGGCTGGAGTGCAGTGGTGCCATCTCGGCTCACTGCAAGCTCTGCCTCTCAGGTTCACGCCATTCTTCTGCCTCAGCCTCCCAAGTAGCTGGGACTACAGGCGCCTGCCACCATGCCTGGCTAATTTTTTGTGTGTATTTTTAGTAGAGATAGAGTTTCACCATGTTAGCCAGGATGGTCTCGATCTCCTGACCTCATGATCTGCCCACCTCAGCCTCCCAAAGTGCTGGATTACAAGCGTGAGCCACCGCGCCCGGCCGCCCTGCTAATTTCTATATTTTTAGTAGAGACAGGGTCTCACCATGTTGCCCAGGCTGGTCTGGAACTCCTGACCTCAAGTGATCCACCCGTCTCAGCCTCCCAAAGTGCTGGGATTATATAAGCCACCGCGCCTAGCCCAGGTGGCTATTTCTAGTCCCCCTGCCACTCCCTAGTCCAGGCCATCATCCCTGCAGTGTGGACTAGGGTAACTGTGTTCCAATGAGTTCTTTTCCCATCTATTCCTGCCTCCCTCTGATTTGTTCTCCATGGGATTGCCATAGATGTCTGGAATAATGCAAATTAGATCCTGGCAAGCCCCTGCTGCACGCCCTCCTCTCACCATTAGGATAAAACCCCAACTCCTCCCCATGACATGATCCCAGCCCTGCCCATCTGAGTCGGTGGCCACTTTCCTCTCCGCTGTCTGCACTGCAGCAGCTCTGCTCCTGTTCACTCCATGGCCTCGAAGCATACCATTTTGCTGCCCAAAATGTTCTTTTCTCCTCCTTTACCTGCCTAGTTCCCCTTCACACATCAGAGCTAGAATCCCCTAGGACACTTAGGTGGGAGGATTGCTTGAAACCAGGAGTTCAAGATCAGCCTGGGCAACATAGTGAGAGCCCTGTCCCAAAAAAAAAAAAAAAATTCACTGGGTGTGGTGGCACAGGCCTGTGGTCCCAGCTACTCAGGAGGCTGAGGCAGAAGGATCCCTTGAGCCTGCAAGTTGGAGGCTGCTTTGAGCTGTGATTGCGCCACTGCATTCCAGCCTGGGTGACAAAGCAAGACCCCATCTCTTTAAAAAAAAAAAAAAAAAAGTGTTAGTGTTGGCCAGGCATGGTGGCTCATACCTGTAATCCCAGCACTTTGGGAAGCTGAGGTGGGCAGATCATTTGAGTCCAGGAGTTTGAGACCAGCCTGGACAACATGGCAAAACCTCATCTCTACAAAATATACAAAAAGTAGCCAGGGGTGGTGGTGCATGCCTGTAGTCCCAGCTACTTGGGAGGCTGAGGTGGGAAAATGACTTGAGTCCAGGAGGTGGAGGTTGCAGTGAGCCAATATTGCACCATACACTCTAGCCTGGGTGACAGAGCCAGACCTTATCTCAAATAAATCTACAGATAGGCAATAAATTTAAAATTACATGAATTTGTTGACATTCCTGTCTCCAAAATGGAACCCAATTCACCTCTCCTTATGTGGGGCTGGACTTAGGAACTTCTAATAAATAGAATACTTCTAATAAACTTCTAATAAATAGAAGTGACAAGGTGTGTCTTCTGAAGCTAGATCATAAAAAGCATTGTGTGACTTCCTCCTTGTGTTCTCCCTTGGATTACTTGCTCTGGGAGAAGCCGGCCGCCATGTTGTGAGGACACTCAAGCAGTCCTTTGGGGAAACCTCCATGGTGAGGAGCTGAGGCCTCCTACCAACAGCCATGTGAGGGAGTTTGGAAGTGGATCCTCCAGTCTCAATTGAGCTCTGGATGATGCAGCCCTGGCCAGCATCTTGATTGTATCCTCATGAGAGTCCCTGAGCCAGAACCACTCAGCTAAATCACTTGCAAATTCCTGGCTCAAAGAAACTGACATAATAAACGTGTATTTTTTTAAGCCATTAAGTTTTCTAGCAATTTGTTATACAGAAATAGACAATATAGCAACTTCCTACATTATTCTTATAGCATTTATGACATTTATATTCAAATAATTAACTGTGGAACACACGGTTTGAAAATGTCTGTTGCAGTCCCTGCTGTGCCCTCAGGGTCCTGACCTGGTAAATGCTTATAGAACTGAACGTCATGCTGGGAGACAGTGATACGCCAGGCAAAATAGACACCTGAAGCCCATCATTTCTAATATGCCTCTCCTTGATAGACAAAATTATTTTCTGTCACCATCATGCAACAGTTACTGTTTGAATTCAGTAAAATATCTCTTGTATACACTAATATTTGCACGTATGGAACAAAACATGACATGTCTCAGTTCGTTTTGCTGTTTTAATTATAAAATTAAAACTCCAAATGGTCACAAGGAAAGGCAGAATTAAAGCAATTCAAATTCTCTTTGTCTTCATAATGACTGTGCTATTGTTTATTCTGAATCTACTAAACACAGTTAATATGTAATATGCAATGCCACAGGGGATGAGGACCTGAACTCCACACCAAGTGAGCCCTAGTGATTCAGAATCTTGGCAGACTTCCTCTTCACATGAGCACGTGCTGCTGGCTCCCTGAGTGCTAGGGGTGACTCTACAATCGGGACTTCTCCAAATTAACCTCCACATCGAAGACTATTTGTTTAGAGGACAAGTCATTCAATGTGCTAATCTGAAGCGATATTATTAAAACTCAACAGTAACTGTGGCAATTGTCTAGAAATTAGACCAACAAAGAGACTGAGGGGGAGACATATGTTATCCCTGGCATTGTGTAGAATCGCACGTGGCGAGAATGAAGAGCAGATTGACTTTGAGTTGGGGTGTTATTGTTTTAAAATTCTCTACAGACGACACACTCCCGATCACACCCTGTCCGACCCCGAAGGTAGACGGGCTCCTGCCCTTTGGGAGGACCAAGGAAAGATGGATCCATTTGTGAGCTATGAGCAAGACACTGCGTTGGGCACCTACTTTTTTTTTTTTTTTTTGAGATGGAGTCTTGCTCTGTACCCCAGACTGGAGTGCAGTGGCGTGATCTCAGCTCACTGCAACCTCCGCCTCCCGGGTTCCCGCCATTCTCCTGCCTCAGCCTTCTGAGTAGCTGCGATTACAAGCACCTGCCACCACACCTGGCTTTTATTTTTAGTAGAGATGGGGTGGGCACCTGCTTTTAATGAACAGGGCTGGCATCAGCCACATCTAGTGATTTTTGTGGCATTCTTGCAGACATACTCAAGGACAGTGGTCCGGGTAGCAGTTCCTCTGGGATAACACTGGGCCCCCCCAGTGACAGCCCAGGGTGGGGCAGGTCCATCCTCCGATCCAGCTGTAGTTCTGCAGCTTCTGCTGCTCTGATGGAGCCTGGGCCCCGAACGGTGGAACCCTCCCGGAGCAGAGCACGGGCTTGTGAAAGACACTTTGGATCTTGTAGGTTATAGCTCCATTTCCCACGCACAGGTTTTAAAATGTATTTAAATATTTCAAATAGTCTCTAAATTTTTCAGAATTCATAAATCTGGAATAGTAACAAGATCATAAAAGAAAAAGCCCGCTCCCAACCAATAGGAAACAGAACTGAGGTATTTGTATGTTTATCATTTATTTCCATTTCCCACCTGGATAGTCCCCAGAGATTTGATTTCTCGTTTCCTGGAGAATCTAAAGACAGAAAGCAGAACTCCGTGTTAAATAATCTTTACCCTACACCTGTTCAGACTACTGGCAAGACACTAGTCATTTGTCCTGATGCACAAACATCAATCCAGGGGACATGAAATTTTAACTATCAATAAATATTCCGACATCCGCACACACGAAGCATCTAATTCCAGCATCAAAACGCAGATGAGCACGAACAGATATTTGGATTTATGGCAAAAGGAGTCTCATCTGGAAACCCCTCCCAGGAAGGTCTGGCAGGTTGGATGTAAGGAATTTGGGACGATGCCTGCATTTCCTCTGCCCATTTCTACCAAGTCGGTCCTGTAATCCTGTTTAATTAATAATAAACATTGCAGGATTTTTTCCCCCGCATTTGAATTATGTTTGAAATGTGACGGCTGGATGCTTCTTCTAAAAATGCTTTGAAAAATCAACCGTGTCAGAAATGAGTGATTTATCATCACTCAGAATGCTGGCAGGGGTTATCTCAGAAGAGGGGAGAATTCATGTTGCTTCCTGCCGGCATTTCTGCTACAGAGCCAGTCCGATTTGTTTTCTTCCTGTGCTCATGCATGGGGCAGCTTCTGCATGAGGCACTCCCCTCACTCGTTTTGTGTCTTTTTTTTTTTTTTTTTCTTTCTCCCAGGATCTGGCCAGGCCTTTGGAGGCCAGACCTCCCTGATGGCACAGCGGCAGGCAGGGGGAGGAAGGAGAGCCTCTGGGTCCTCGGGGCACTCCCTACGGTGCGCACCAGCCACCAGCCAACGTCAAAGGTAAGGAGAAAGGAGCTCTTGTGGTCTGGATGACTTCAAATAAGCTGCATCACACTGTGAAACGTTCAGTCTGCTGAGCTTCCAGGCCAAGGTTCCTGATCAGATTCTGTTCAATCACAAGGTACAGCTCTGCCATCCATAGTCTGCTCTGTTAGGAATATAAGCAATTGAGCACTTGCTATGGATCATACTTTTTTTTTTTTTTTTGAGACAGAGTCTCGTTCTGTCGCCCAGGCTGGAGTGCAGTGGCGCAATCTCGGCTCACTGCAAGCTCCGCCTCCCGGGTTCACACCATTCTCCTGCCTCAGCCTCCCGAGCTGGGACTACAGGCGCCCGCCACCACACCCGGCTAATTTTTTGTATTTTTAGTAGAGACAGGGTTTCACCATGTTAGCCAGGATGGTCTTGATCTCCTGACCTCGTGATCCACCTGCCTCGGCCTCCCAAAGTGCTGGGATTACAGGCGTGACCCACTCCGCCCGGCCCTGGATAATGCCTTGTTCTAAGACCTTTATATGCACAATCGCACTTGATTTTCACAAAAGTTGGTATTCGTTGCATCCCCATTTTGCAGATGAGACAACTAAGATACACACACAACAAGCAAGAGGCCAAAGCCAGGAAAGTAACCCAAACAGTCCGATTCCAGAACCCAGACTCTGAGTCATTTCACTGTATTATTTATCATTATTAATAAAACTGGGTGTGGTAGCTCATGCCTGTAATTGCAGCATTTTGGGAGGCTGACACAGGAGGATCTCTTGAGTCCAGGAGCTCACGTCCAGCCTGGGCAACGTAGTGAAACCCCATTGCTACAAAAAATAAAAACACGTAGCCAAGGATCTCCATGCCTGTGGTCCCAGCCTTGGGAGGCTGAGGTTGGAGGATCACCTGAGTCCAGGAAGTTAAGGCTGCAGTGAGCCATGATTGTGCCACTGTACTACAGCCTGGGCAACAGAGGAAGGGCCTGTCTCAAAAATAATAGTCTTTCTCAGCACTCTATACCAAGTGATGTGCCGAGCCCTGCATAGATAACTGCATCTTTTACTCTTATATGATTGAGATCATTGTCCTTCTTTGACTGCTGAGGGAACTGAGGTTACCAGAGTGAAGTCAGTTGTCTAAGGAAAGTCTTGAACCAACACAAGGACCCAGGTCCTCCCAGACCCACAGCTCATTTTCAAAGTACTTACTTAGTGTCACTCTGCTCAAGTGACATGACAGATGGGTGGTGGGGGCTGCAGTCTTGATGGTGAGTTCTCTGGAGATCCACCCTTTGGAACAACATAGATGCTCCAGTTTCAGATTTCTCACATCCAGTGTCTGTTCTGGGTTTTGTCCCCTTTGCTGCATTTAAGTAGCCCCAGCAGAGAAAGCCACAGAATGGTGATGTGAAAACAGCCGTGTGCACCGTTCCTCTCCATCACCCGTTAGATGGTTTCCAATCAGGAAGAAAAGCTGGCCCGTAGTAAATGCTGGAGAGTATGTGGGGCAGAGGGAGTGCTCATGACCTGCTGATGCAAATGCAGGTTGATCCCGCCTTGGAGCAACTGGGCAGTACCCGGTGAAGTTGAACCTGTGTGACCCCATGACCCAGAAATTCCATGGGTACATGTAGACCAGGAGACACACATGGCAGACTCATGGTTTGTAAATGGGACACAGTGGGAGACAACTCCATGTCCATCAATGGGGGAAGGTGGACCAGACGCGGTGCATTCATAAGATAGACTTCTACAGGCAATTGAAATGGATAGACTAGATGTGCATCGATAACACAGGTAATCATAAAAAAATTCAATGTCGAGTGACACAAAACAAGTTCTAGGAACCTCAGAGCAGCCCAAACTATATTATAACAATATTATAGATTGTTCATGGGTACACCTGTAAGAGGGTAGAGACACATCCCCGACTCAAGAGAGGGGAGAGGGGCTGACCTTGCATGTGGGGCTGAAAGGGACTTCACTTGATCTGTGATGTTTTGTTCACTATATATCTATTATTCATTTATTTTCTATTTATTTTATTTTGAGATGGAGTCTCGCTGTGTTGCCAGGCTGGAGTGCAGTGGTGCAATCTCAGCTCACTGCAACCTCCACCTCTTCAGTTCCAGCAATTCTCCTGCGTCAGCCTCCCAAGTAGCTGGGATTACAGGCACGCACCACCACGCCCACCTAATTTTTGTATTTTTAGTAGAGATGGGATTTCACCATATTGGCCAGGATGGTCTCGATCTCTTGACCTCGTGATCCACCTGCCTCGGCCTCCCAAAGTGTTGGGAGTGAGCCACCGAGTCTGGCCCACTTTATATTTTTGTAAATATAAATATATGAAATATATGAATTACAGGCTCCTGCCTGTAATCTCAGCACTTTGGGAGGCTGAGGCAGGAGGACCACTTGAGCCCTGGAGTTTAAGACCAGCCTGAGCAACAAAGAAGATCCTATCTCTACAAAGGAAAAAAAAAAACCCACCAAAACAGAAACTCAGCCGGGCATGGTGGTGTGCACCTGTGGTCCCAGCTACTTGGGAGGATTGCTTGAGCCCAGGAGACCCATGTTGCCATGAGCTGTGATCGCACCGCTGCACTCCAGCCTGAGTGACAGAACGAGACCCTGTTTCAAAAACAAAAACAAAAACCCAAAAACAGAAAATGTTGGCATTTGTCAGTTTTGGGTGGTGCGAACCTGGGAACGTGTTCTGTTATTCTCCGCACTTTTTGTGTTTTGAACATTTCTTAAAAAAATAAAATAACCCATGTGAAACTACATACTGAATTTCTATGGTCCTCTTCTCCCGTGAATAGGGAATCTGTTTTGGAGTGGGTCTGGTGGCAGAAGGGGGCTGAAGCCAGCTCCTTGAACAAGTGAATTTCCTGCCAACACGCTTTCCTCGGCTGTGGCACAGAGGGAAAGCAGAGAACTGGCTGTGTTTGCAGTTGCATCTAGACCTTTTAAAAAAAATCTGGACATTGTAGGCAATATTAACATATACACAGAGGCATGGGCGGGGCGGGGGTGGGGCGCGGAGAAAGCAAATCAATCAATAAATGCATTTCTTCTGTTCCTGACCTTAGATAATGTGCACGGATTAAGGGGCATGTCACTTGTTTTTAAAACCAGTGTTAAATATTAATTACGAATCATATGGCTTGACCCCAGCAGAGGCCACTGTCCCCCCTCCCTCGGGGCTCTCCCGGAGCTCTGAAAGCAGCCCAACCTCCTCTGCCACCGAGAAGCCAGGCAGATTTACATTAGGAATCACCATGATTCTTGTTCTTTCTATGGTGGTTACCGTGGACAAGACAATTATGGAAACAGAATTCATTGTTCGAACAGGCTGAGCTCATAATATTAGTGTGGATTTATAAAAACTCTTTTCTTGGCCAGGAATTAAAAATAGCTCATTCTCTCCCCACACACCCGTCTCTTTCTCTTGCCAGATTTAGAATCGAGGAACCTTGATAGTTTTCCTCCTAGTTAGTATTCCTGAGGCAACTCGCATTTGCAACACTGTTGAGAATCATTTTATTTTAAACACCAGTTCTTTCCACTATTCCTGCGAGGGAGTTCCAAGTTATTAGCTCGGTTTTAAACACAAGGAAAGGGGAGTGGAGAGGCTTGGGGCCTCTCCCAGGGACCAGGTCAGAGAAGTCTGCATGCTCAAGGAGAGTGGAATTTCAGTCCCTTCTCATCAGCTGCCTTTTCATCTGTCCTCAGTGTGTTCTCTGCCACTTTAGCATGTAAAAGATTTCAATGACCGGCCAGGCACGGTGGCTCATGCCTGTAATCCCAGCACTTTGGGGGGCTGAGGTGGGTGGATCACAAGGTCAGGAGTTCGAGACTAGCCTGACCAACATGGTGAAACACTGTCTCTATTAAATACACAAAAATTAGCCAGACACGGAACACACCTGTAATTTCAGCTACTCTGGAGGCTGAGGCAGGAGAATCGCTCGAACCCGGGAGGTAGAGATTGCAGTGAGCCGAGATCATGCCACTGCACTCTAGCCTGGGTGACAAAGCAAGACTCTGTCTCAGAAAAAAGGATTTCGATGACCATTTTTTTTTAAATGCACATGGAAACAGAACCCCCTGGAGTAGCCCCAGCCAGGAGCTGAACTCAGGAGTCCCAATGCCCTGTCTGTGGTTCTTGCAAGTCTTCTCCTCTGCACTGGGTTAAATGCTGTCCTCTCCCAAATTCGTATCTACTTGGAACCTCAGAATAAGATCTTGTTTGGACAAAAGGTTTAATTGCAGGTACTATGAGCTGAGACAAGGTCATGCTGGTCACAGCCTCACATTCCAGGGCCACCTCTTGCAATTCCTACCCCTCTCTTGGTTTGATTTCTCCCAAAGCTGTTTCCTAAACCTCTGCTTCTCAAACATTAATGAGCACATGGGTCACCTGTGCATTGGCAGTTTTGTTTTTTTTTTGAGATGGAGTCTTACTCTGGCACCAAGGCTGGAGTACAGTGGTGCCATCTTGGCTCACTGAAACCTCTGCCTCTCGGGTTCAAGCGATTCTCCTGTTTCAGCCTCCTAAGTAGCTAGAACTACAAGTGTGTGCCACCACACCTGGCTGCTTTTTGTATTTTTAGTAGAGATGGGGTTTCACCATGTTGGCCAGGCTGGTCTCGAACTCCTGACCTCAAGTGATCTGCCCACCCTGGCCTCCCAAAGTGCTGGGATTACAGCTGTGAGCCGCCGTACCCTTAGCAGTTTCTGATACTACAGGTCTGGGTGGCCTCATTCTGCACCTCTCACAAGCTCCCAGGTGACGCCAGGCACCTGGTCTGGGGACCATACTTTGAGTAGCCTGGGTCTCACCATCACCTGTGACTCTAGCCCTGGCCCATCAGTGACTTCCTGGCTTCTGGGCTCCCCTCCATCAAATCCACAGGTTGCTAACACCACCTGATGTCCTCAGAGCAAAGTACCTATTGATGGCCGGTGATGGAGTAGGCAAGCACTTCGGGCTTGGGGAATTTAAGCTCTTTTATTGCCATGACTTTTATGTCCTCTCTGCATTTGAGAGCTTTGCAACTTCATTAGTGTACAGAGCACTGCTGAAAGAGTTTCTTGGTGGCCCCTCAGACCTTTTGATAAACAAACATTGTGAATGTAATCATCAGGTTGCCACCATTAAAAATTATAATTAGAGATGATACAAGCTGCCTGAACCTTTGATGAACACACTGCTTTTGTTTGGAACTATTGTTAAATGAATAAGTAGGTATTTTTCTTGCAAAGCAATGTTCTTCCTGCTTAGATGATTTTCTTTTCTTGTTTTTTTTTTTTTTTGAGACGGAGTCTCGCTCCGTTGCCAGGCTGGAATACAGTGGCGTGATCTCTGCTCACTGCAACCTCCGCCTCCCAGGTTCCAGCGATTCTCCTCCCTCAGCCTCCTGAGTAGCTGGGACTACAGGCGCGCAACCACGACCAGCTAAATTTTTGTATTTTTAAGAGAGACGGGTTTCGCCATGTTGGCTAGGATGGTCTTGATCTCCTGACCTTGTGATCCGCCCGTCTCAGCCCTTAGCCGATCTTTCTATAAGCTTTTCCTATGATCTTCTTATTTGCTTTCTTCCTAGAAGATCTTTCTACAAGTTTATTCTATTCTGCTGATGTCATTCATTTTGCATGGAACATTGCTAGTGGCGTCCAGGGGAAATCTTTATGTTTAAGGGCTGGGGGACGATGTTAGAAGCTATGATACAACTCAGAAATTATAAGAGGAAATAATTATTACAAGAGAAGAAATATCACACTTGTCTACACTAATGCACTTGACTGTCAAACAAAGAGATCTTTAAGATGATGCAGCACGCACCACGCAGGAGAAAAATGAGCAGAAAAAACTCGGCTACAATTTGTTCTGAGTCATATCTCTTATAGAAGGGATTGCATTCTGCTCTGTAATCATTTACTAAGAAAGTTGTTTGCAAATTAGAGAGGAAGGATTCAGGCTATGGAAACCAGCTCGAGGTCAGGTGTTGTGGGGTTGCCAGGGTTTGAGTTTTACAAAAAGAGTCTCACCCAGTTCGCACCCAGCGCGAAACAGATTCAAGGCACAATTTAGACAGAAGGTGAAAAGGAGATCCTCACTCTGGCATGGGCTGAATATTTGATACCTCCAAAGTCAAAAATAAGAACGGCTATAAGAAGAAAGGCAATAATAGCCCTAACAGAGTAATTTCATTGGGCCCTAATACACGCTGCGGGATAGTTTGTATTGTATTTTAGAGCTGGGAAAACAAGCTCAGAAAGGATATCTTCATGAGGTTGCTCAACTCATATGGGCAGACTTTTTTTTTTTTTTGAGATAGGGTCCTGCTCTGTTGCCCAGGCTGGAGTGCAGTGGCACGATCTCGGCTCACTACAACCTCTGCCTCCTGGCCTCAAGCAATTCTCCTGCCTCACCTTCCCAAGTAGCTGAGACTACAGGTGCATGTGTCCACACCTGGCTAATTTTTGCTTTCTAATTTTTTTTTTTTTTTTTTTTTTTGGTAGAGACTGGGTTTGGCCATCTTTCCCAGGCTGGTCTCAAACTCCTGGGCTTAAGTGATCCTCCCACCTCGGCCTCCCAAAGTGCTGGGATTACAGGCCTGAGCCACTGCGCCCAGCCTAGAGCTTTCTGTCTCACATGTGCCTCTATTCAGGATTCCACCCTAGTTTTGGAGAAATAGATTCACATTCTGAGTAGTAAAGTTAAAACCAAGGATCTCATTCATGAATGTTACGTCACCTACAATTATTGCCAGGTTCTCCTTAATGTCATGTGTAGGCTGCCCAATACTTGATGCTCAAAACATATCTTAGGGAGGAGAAAAGGAGAAAAAAGAAGACAGGGAGACAGAACTGGAGAGACAGGAAGTGAGTTTTTTGATGAGGTTGACCTACATTGGTGAGAATACAGCACGGGTGATTTCAAGCTTTCCCTTCACTAATTTCAGCTTTTGCTGAGATGGAGTTTTGCTCTTGTCACCCAGGCTGGAATGCAATGGCACAATCTTGGCTCACTGCAACCTGTGCCTCCTGGGTTCAAGCAATTCTCCTGCCTCAGCCTCCCAAGTAGCAGGGATTATAGGCGCCCGCCACCATGCGCGGGTAATTTTTGTATTTTTAATAGAGACGTGGTTTCACCATGTTGATCAGGCTGGTCTCCAACTCCTGACCTCAGGTGATCCACCCACCTCGGCCTCCCAAAGTGCTGGGATTACAGGTATGTGCCACCATGCCTGGCATTTTTTTTTTTTTTTTTTTTTTGAGACAGTCTCACTTTGTTGCCCAGGCTGGAATACAGTGGTACGATCTCAGCTCACTGCAACCTCTGCCACCCAGGTTCAAGTGATTCTCCTTCCTCAGCCTCCTGGGTAGCTGAGATTATAGTTCCCTGCCACCAAGCCCGGCTGATTTTTGTATTATTAGTGGAGACGGGGTTTCACTATGTTGGCCAGGCTGGTCTTGAACTCCTGACCTCAGGTGATCTGCCCACCTCGGCCTCCCAAAGTGCTGGCATTCCAGGCATGAGCCACCGCACCTGGCCTTTTTGTTGTTTTGAGACAGGGTCTCACTCTGTCACCCAGGCTGGAGTGCAGTGGCTCAATTATAGCTCACTGCAGCCTTAACCCCTGGGCTCAAGCAATCCTCCTGCCTCAGCCTCCTGAGTAGCTGGAACTACAGGCATGCACCACCATGCCCAGCTAATTTTTTGTTGTTGGTGGTGTTAGTTTGTAGAGATGTAGCGGTCTTGCTATGTTTCCTAGTGTATTAGTCTGTTCTTGCATTGCTATAAAGAACTACCTGAGATTGGGTAATTTATAAATAAAAGAGGTTTAATTGACTCACCGTGCCACAGACTATACAGGAAGCATGGCTGGAGAAGGCCTCAGGAAACTCACAATCATGGTGGAAGGCAAGGGTGAAGCAAACACGTCTTACACGGCCGGAGGAGGAGGAAGAGAAAGAGTGGGGAGATGCTACATAAACAACCAGATCTCGTGAGAACTCACTCAGTATCACGAGAACAGCAAGGGAGAAATCCTCTCCCATGATCCAATCACCTCCCATCAGGCCCCACCTGCAGCACTGGGGCTAACAATTCAACATGAGATTTGGGTGGGAACACAGATGCAAACCATATCACCCAGGCTGAAGTTGAACCCCTGGGCTCAAGCAATTCTCGTGCCTTGGCCTCCCAAAGTGTTGGGATTACAGGCGTGAGCCACTGCACCGGGCCAGGCTGCCTTCTTCTCACAAGGAGTGTCTACTCCCAAACCCAGTGCTGACCTTGTGGCCCTGCTCATGAAATGCTCCAACACCCACCCACCTTCCAAGCCAGGACCAGGGGAGCTTCCTGGCTCATTGCTCTCCCAACACACACACATTTCGGCCACCAAGCCCTGGCTCCAAACTTGTCCCTTCACTTTATCCCAGATGCAACATCTGCAAGCGGCAGCCATCCATTGATCCCGACAAAAAAACTGAGGCATTGATTTCTCCCAATCTGCCCCCAGCCACAGACCAGATTCAGCTGAAACTGGCATCAGCTGGGCGGGATCTTCTTGAGTGGCTCCTTTTGCCTAATGGGCAGGGTCCAGACAGCCTAGCAGGTTTCATCAGGATTGCCACAACCAGGCCCTGTGGATGTCAGAAGCCTTTCGTATTCTCACTGGCCAGTCTCTGGACCGGCCCTGGTCTCCCAGCCACAACGCTTCCTCCTGCATCACCTTTGTGGGTGCCCTTGACAGACGTCTGCACTTTCCCCACCATGTACTTGCAACCTCCCTCCTCCGAGAAGCCCTCAGACCTCACTCTGGCCTGCAGCGAGGGGCTGTGGCTCCTCTAGGCCCCCAGGGCTCCTGCAGCTGCCCCTCCCCTGTTGCAGTCCCCACCTCACCGTGCTCCACTTGCTCCTTTCCAAGCCTCTTGTTCCCACGGCCCTGTGAGTGCCAGGAAGGATGACACACATCTCCCGTCTCTCCCCACTCCGGCCAAGACTCTGCCCCACAGACAGGCCTGATGTTTTCACACACCTGGGAATTGCTTTAATCTGAGATGCTAAGACTTTGCAGACACAGGAATGACTGCCAGGAAGAAAGGAGTTTACACTCACTGACTTCTGAAAACCGGAGGCAGCCCACGCAGGGCTGCAGGGGGAAGCACCTGGGTGGGCCAGGAGTCAGAGAGATGGGGGACTAGTGGGGCTGTCCCCTCATTCAGATAATGCTCCCATCAGGAAACCACCATTATTAAAAGTCCCCTTGTTTATTTCACTTTGCTAAGCCTTCCTTGCATGCATCGTGTATCCTTCAGATAACATTTCCCCATTTGCTTATGTCACAGAGTTCGCTAATTCCAGGCGAGGAAGAAAACATTCCCAATGAATGCAGACACACGTGCCCTCTATTGTGTTCATCCCGGGCTATTTAGTTATTTAATTAATTATCAATTTATTATGCATTCATTATTAATTATTACTAGATATTATTAATTATTATTGCTAATTAATTATTAATAACAATCATTTAATTCGGTTATCGGGGTTCTCTGTTTTTGTCTTTGCTTTTTTTTTTTTTTTTAGAGACAGGGTCTCACTCTGTCACCCAGGCTGGAGTGCAGTGGCACAATCACAGCTCACTGCAGCCTTGACCTCCCTGGTCTCAAGGATCCTCCCACCTCAGCCTCCCAAGTAGCTGGGACTACAGGTGTGCACCACCACACCCAGCTAATTATTATTATTATTATTATTATTTTTTTTTGTAGAGACAGGGTTTCGCCATGTTGCCCAGTCTTCTGGTCTCGAACTCCTGAGCTCAAGCAATCTGCCCCACTCGGTATTGGTGTTTTAAATGCTCAATGTTATGCAAAAATGCTTGGTGGATTGTCATACGGGGGTTGGAGACAACTTTAGTACTTTTTGGAAATTGCTGAGGGTGTTTGAATGGGTTGGGAATGCAGTTTGGTATTTCCTCCCCAATACAATGAAACATGGTATCTCATTATTCAAAAGCGTTGTCTACTTGTGACACGTTTCAAGGAGTAGGTTGGATTGATTTTTCACTCAGCAATCCAGCAGTAGAGTTTCAATTCATTATTTTAAACTGCTACATAGTATTCTATAATATGGATATGTCTAAATGAATCCAGCTACTCTATAGATGAAAATTTACTTTATTTGTTTCTATTTTCCCCCACTCCAAACAATACTATACCATCCTTGGTTGTTGCTTTTTCCTCCACTACAAACCATGCAGTAAAATTCATTCATTTGCCGGCCAGGCACAATGGCTCACGCCTGTAATCCCAGCACTTTGGGAGGCTGAGGTGGGAGGATCACCTGAGGTCAGGAGTTCAAGACCAGCCTGGCTAACATGGTAAAACCCTGTCTCTATTAAAAATACAAAAATTAGCCAGGTGTAGTGGCGTGCGCCTATAATCCCAGCTACTCGGGAGATAGAGGCAGGAGAATTGCTTGAATCTGGGAGGCAGAGGTTGCAGTGAGCTGAAATCGTGCCACTGCACTCCAGCCTGTGCAACAGAGCGAGACTCTGTCTCAAAAAAGAAAGAAAAAAAAAAAGAATCATTCATTTTCCTTGTCCCAAACAGTGCTACAATAAACATCCTCCTCTATGTTTTTCATGCGTCATTGGTTTTACTTGCGTAGGATAGATTCCCAAAAGTGAGGTTTCTTGCTCAAAGAGCATGCATTTTAAATTTTAATAGACATTGTAAGGTTAATTTGTGTAAAGTTTAAAGCAGTTCACACTCATGAACAAGGAATTTGAGTACCCGGTTTCGCATTTTCTTGTGCCATTGCAAGTTACCTACTGTTCTTTTCATTTTCTAGACTAACAGATGAAAAATAGTATCCCATAATTAATTCGCACTTCCTTGACTGTTTGTGAGGCTGAGCAACTCTCTCTAAGCCCAAAAGGCAATGTTGATGTCCCCTTCTGTGAATTGTCTGTTTATATCTTCTTGGACTACTTTTCTCTAAAGTCTCGGTTTTCTCATCCATAAAATGGGGAAATGAGAGTATGTATCTCGCGGGAGTCATGAAGATTTAATGAGTCATTGGCCATAAAGAGTTCTGCAAAGCAGCTTGCAACAGAGAAAACATTATCATTGTCATTACGTGCTGGGTGCCAGACACATGGTGGCTATCAAATCTTTTATCTTTTTTCTCCTTCCTCCCTTCTGCGTGTGTGTGTGTGTGTGTGTGTGGTGTGTGTGTGTGTGTGTGTTCTCCATGCAGAGGGTTGGGCTTGGGAAAGAAAAAGGCCCACTTAAGATAAGAGAAAGACCGTATCTTGGGCTGGCTGGAGGCCGGAGCCAGACAGGACCACAGGGGCAGTGGAAATTGTCAGGAGCTAAGGTTGGGGAACGCAAAGCGGGAGTCACTTTGGCAGGAGCGGTTTTGGGGGTTGAGAAAAGAGGGTCTGGGCTGGGCACAGTGGCTCCTGTCTGTAATCCCAGCAATTTGGGAGGCCGAGGCAGGCGGAGAGTTTGAGCTTACCAGTTCAAGACCAGCCTGGCCAACAGGGCGAAACCCCATCTCTACTAAAGAAAAAAAAAAATACAAAAATTAGCTGGGTGTGGTGGCACGTGCCTGTAGTCCCAGCTACTTGGCAGGCTGAGGCAGAATTGCTTGAATCTGGGAGGTGGAGGCTGCAGTGAGCCGAGATCACACCTCGCACCACTGCACTCTAGCCTGGGCGATAGAGCGAGACTCCATTGAAAGAAAGGAAGGAAGGGAGGAAGGGAGGGAGGGAGGAAGGAAGGAAGGAAGGGAGGAAGGGAGGGAGGAAGGAAGGAAGGAAGGAAGGAAGAGAGGGAGGGAGGGAGGGAGGGAAGGAAAGTCAGTCTGATCTTGAGTCTTAACCATGGGAATAGTGAGGATGGACCACTTCCCGTGTTCCCAGCACTTTGCCTGGACAACATCCCAGTGATACGGGACGCGTCATTTCTCTCCATCTTACGGCTCAGATGGGCTAAGCGATTTGTCCAAGGTTGCACAGCATGTGAATGGCAGAGCAGAAATGCAAACGTAGGATTTTCTAACCCCCAACCCCCGCACGCTCCACTACCCCATCTTAAGAGATTGCCTGGCTTCTAAGCAGCCCTGCCCTTTGGCGGAGGAATCTCTGAACACCTAGGTCAGGCCATGAAGCCCGACCGTTGGCATTTCTAGATTTCTCTGCTAGAATTTTAGGAAGAAAGTTGGAAGCCCCCAGAGTCATTGTGCAGCCTTCTGTATTTCTATATCAAGTAGGAGATGCATTTGTTACCACACTAATTAGAGCAGAAATTAACTGAAATGCTGAGTTTTAGCAGAGAGTGAATCGGCTGCAGGTGTCAGTAATTAGCAAAAAATGAGTCATTTGATGTTTGTAGACACACAGCCTTCTCAACTTTGATTCAAAAATAAACTTCGTGGGCACATTGTTCTGAATCACTCCTGCTAATGCATGTGTCTATCTTAATGTGGCAATTCAGTATAAATATTTTAAATAAATCAGTAATGTTGCTTTTCAGTGGCAGTACACACATGACATTTTCTGTACAAAAATGGAGTAAGGATAAAATATTTTTAGTAAGATCGGCAGAAACCTGAAAAACAGCCATACAGAAAGTACTGTTTCCTTGCTCTTGCTTTTTTTCCCTCTCTCTTTCTTTTGGTTTCTTGGAGTATAAATAATTCACCTTCAATATCCTGTCCTGAGCAGGGAATGAGCAAATAAAATAAACAGAATACTGGTGAGTACCTGTAGGGTTTGGGAATGGCATTAAAAATCTCCCTTAAACTAGACATTCTCCTGTTAGTTCACTGCTTGGGAACAGCGTGAGTTCTGAGGTGGGTGGAGTAAAAAGGAAACTTACACAGAGGTAGACGGAACTGTGTCTTCTAAAGCAAAATCTATTTACTTATCAAACTAGATAAGTTGGCCAATTATGAAATACGAGAGCATCTGTGTGTAGAGCAGGTGGGAACAGAAGCCTGGAAATTATTTTTCCTCATGAACAGCAGTTGTGTGCACGTTGGGGTGTGTGTGTGTGTGTGTGTGTGTGTGTGAGAGAGATGTGTATGTTTGTATGTGTGCATTTTAAGGCTTAGGATCAGTGCTTGCATTAACTGTAGCCCAACAGGGGACGTCCCCACCATGAAAAATGGAATACAAGTGTCTCACTCTCTCCTTTTTTTTAGAGACAGGGTCTCACTCTGTTTCCCAGGCTAGAGTGCAGTGGTGCAATCAATCACAGCTCTCTGCAGCCTCAAATTCCTGGGCTCAAATTATTCTCCCGCCTCAGCCTCCCAAGTAGCTGGGACTATAGGGGCACACCACCATGCCCTGCTGATTTTTAAAATTTTTTGTAGAGATGAGGTCTTGCCTGTGGTGCCCAGGCTGGAGTGCAGTGGTGCAATCGTGGCTCACTGCAGCTTCAAACCCCTGGCCTCAAGTGATCCTCCTGCCTCAGCCTCCTAAAGGGCTGGGATTACAGATATGAGCCCCTGCATCCTGCCTGGTGTCTCACTCTTGAGCAAGAGAGGTGCCTGGCCCCTCCCACCCCCTGGCTTGGTTCTAGAGCATCCTGCTGCTCTGTCTCTGAAGCATGCATCTGCACACGAGCAGGTCTTGGGTTGACCAGGGTGGGGTGTAGGAGGAGACTCTCCTATGGCCTGTGAAAAGGTGAGGAGACTCTGGCCCCAGCCAGCCTGACAGCTTTTGTGCTTAGAAGTTGGCTGGTCAGTGATGTAGGAAGAGTTGACTCAACACATTCTCTTCCACACCTTGGCATCCTTGAGGTTGACTAGTTGAATGGATTGAAACAAAGTGAATGGGTTTAAGTCCATGAATTCATGATTCGTAAAAAAAGAAGAAAAAAAAATCCCTCATTGGTCACCTTTGGAGGATAGTAGGATACCCCCTCATTATTCTGAAAACTGGTCAGTAAAAGGGAAAAAAATTTAAGCATTTATCCTACCTTTCTTACGGCAATGATACATCAGCGTGACCAAATGGTTGATAAGGGGAAGGTCCTTGTTATAGAAGTATTCTAGCTAATTAAGGAAGAGGAATGTAGAATTTGAATATCAGCATTTTACATGTCCTAATGAACTAACGGATCTAAGCAATAACCATTAAAGAACGTGAACAACCTCTAAAAACGACACAAACCAAGCACTCTGTGCCCCCCAGTGGAAGGACAGGACACTACACTATGAAATATTCTTGCCAAACCCCAAAAACTGAATGTGATCAACACTAGATCCAACTACTGAGCTACAGAAAATGAAGAGGACAGAAGAACCTGTCAAATGACACCACGGAGATGTCATCATCGAAATCCAGACTGTGGCCTGTAATCCCAGCTCTTTGGGAAGCCAAGGTGGGTGGATCACTTGAGGCCAGGAGTTGGAGACCAGCCTGAGCAACATGGCAAAATTCCATCTGTACAAAAAATATAAAAATTATCTGTGTGTTGGCATATGCCTGCAGTCCCAATTACTCTGGAGGCTGAGGTGGGAGGATCACTTGAGCCCAAAAGGTTGAGGCTGTATTGATCCATGACTGTGATACTGCACTCTAGCCTGGGGCACAGGGCAAGACCCTGTCTCAATAATAATAATAATCACAGACCGTGCAGGCTGTGGCTAGCTCTATAGGACAAATAATCCAATTTTTTCATTAAGTGAATTGTAAGGAAAAGAGGGAGAGGGTAATAGGTTAAAGAAGGCAAACAGACCCAACTGCCCATCACAACATATGGATCTGATTTAGATCCCAAAGCAGATTTTAAAATAATACAAGAAAAAATATCTATGAGACAAATCAGGGAACATTGAACACTGCACATATGATTAAGGAATTATTGTGAATATCTTTAGCTGTGATACTGGTATCGTGCTTATGTTTTTGAGAGATGCATACTGAAATATTTACATATTAAGTGAAAGAATGACTGAAATCTGCTTCAAAAGAATCGAGGGCTCATCTAAAGTGGGTAGAGGAACAGATGAAATGAGATTGGCCCTGAATTGAAAATTATTAGGGCTGGGCGTGGTGGCTCATGTTTGTAATCCCAGTACTTTGGGAGACCGACACCAGAGGATCACCTGAGCCCAGGAGTTCCAGACCAGCCTGGGCCACATAGTGAGACCCTCTGCCTGTACTAAAAATTAAAAAAAAAAAATTAACCAGGTGTGATGGCTCGTGCCTGTTGTAGTCTCAGCTACTGGTGGGGCTGAGGCAAAAGGATCACTTGAGTATGGAAGTCTAGGAGGTCAAGGCTGCAGTGAGCCCCGATCACATTACTGCACTCCAGCCGGGGGAAGAGAGTGAGACCCTGTCTCAAAAATAAAAAAAATGAAGAACTACATTTCCTTTCCGGAAACACACACACAGGCAGATGTGTTCCATGAATCCCAATACCTGGGACAGGGAGAGGCGGGATCTCTGCAGTGTGGGATGATTCTGCGCCTCTGAATGACGCTGAGTGGTCTGGGTGGAACTCTGGAGATTTTCCATCTTCCAGAGCGGAAGTCGGCATGCCTTCCGTAAAGGACCCGACAGTGAATATTTTAGGTCTTTCGGGCCTTATCATCTCGGTCACAGCTACTCAGATCTGCGCTGGTTGCCTGACAGGGGCCAAAGACAATATATAAATAAATGGGTGTGTCCCTGTTCCCACGAAACTTTATTTACAAAAACAGGCAGCAGACTGCATTTGCCCTGAGGCTGCAGTTTGACCAGCCCTGTCCCGTTGCTGGACAACAGAACGTTCTGTGATGACGGAAATGTTATTTCTGTGCCATCCAATATGGGAGCCATTAGTCACATGCAGTTACTGAGCACTTTGGATGGGGTTAGTTGGACTGAGGAACCAGTTTTTAATTTTTATTTAGTTTAAATTAGTTTAACTTTAAAAAGTCACATGGAGTTAGTTGCTACCATGTTAGACAGCACAGTTCTAGAGAGCCCAGCCCAGCCATTAAAAAAGAGGAGAGGCGGGGTGCACTGGCTCACGCTTGTAATCTCAGAACTTTGAGAGGCTGAGGCAGGAGGATTGCTTGAGGACGGGAGTTTTAGACCAGCCTGGGCAATATAGCGAGACTCCAACTCTATAAACAAATGTAAAAATCGGCCAAGTGTAGTGGTGTGAGCCTGTAGTCCCAGCTACTCAGGAAGCTGAGGTAGGAGGACTGCTTGAGCCTAGGAGTTCCAGATCAGCCTGGGCAACACAGTGAGACCCTATCTCTACAAAAAGTATAAAAATTAGCCGTGTGTGGTAGCATGCAACTGTAGTCCTAGCTACACCCCACCACAGCCCCCTGCCCAGCCCCATCTGCCCTCCCTGCGGCTGAGCCTGACTGAGAGTGAAGTCCATTAAATCAGTGGCCACCTCGTCCTGCGAAGGGAGGTCATTCTCATCCTGGCTACTCTGGAGGGTGAGACGGGAGGATCACTTGAGCCTGAGAGGCGGAGGTTGCAGTGAGCCAAGATCGTGCCACTGCCACTGCCCAGTGAGCCTGGACAACAGAGTGAGACCATCTAAAAAAAACAAAAAAAAAAAAAAAAAAAAAGAGGAAGAGGAGACACAGCCCAGGGGAAAGAAGTGATTTGTCTAGACATGGCTCCAACCTTTGGGTTCACGCTTCTCCCTACACCACAGCGTGAAGTTGCCTGAACTCCAGAACCACCGAGGAATGAGGCGGGAGACCTGGGCTCTGATCCTCAGGCTGGGACCTGGGGAAAGTCATTCACCTTTAGTGTTCTGCTGTGTCTCCATTTGTATGAGGACCACACCCCAACCTCCTCTCCCCGTTCACCTGTGGGGGCTGCCAGGGGGATCACAGGAGACAAAGTAGGCAGAGGCCCTTTGAAAACTTCAAAGGGTCCCGGGAGTTTCCGGATGTTCTGCATTAATTTATCTAATCCAAGGTAGGAAAGCGAAACGTGGGCTGCGAAAGACGAAAGACGGAAGGGAAGTCGGGTGATTCATTGTTTGGCTGGAACTCTCGCGGGTTAAATCTCTCTTTCAGTGAATTTCCTGGGGAGAATTCAGGGCCCTGTTCCAGCTAACAAATTCATCCCTTTGCTTTGACTCTGAACCAGATTCTGGGATGGTATCAAAGCCAGCCTCCCAGGAGTCGCCTGAGAACTGTCTGGTTCCCGAGCTCTCCGACCCTCCTGCCTCCACTCTGCAGATGCTCCTGCTCCCATCTCCCCGGAGCAGACCCCACCACACACCCCTGCTCAGCCCCATCTGCCCTGCTTGCAGCTGAGCCCGATTGAGAGTGAAATCCTTCATTAAATCCGTGCCCACCTCGTCCTGCAGAGGGAGGTCATTCTCATCCTCATTCTCCTTTCCAGAGAAGGATGTGGGGGAAGGCAGGGAGGGCAAATGCAGGGAGGCATCCTCCTGTCCAGAACTGATTCCCCTTCTGAAAGAAAGAAAGGCAAAGATGTCCCTGAAGGGGACATTAAAACTCTCAACAAGACCCTCAGCCTGGGAGTCTTCTTCCCAAGGCCACGGTCAGGCCTGAGAGGTGTTCTCAAAGACCCTGCGTGAAATCCTTTTCCTAGACAAAGATGATTCCAAGCGGGAAGGGGAGCGGGGGGCCTTGCACAAGGCAAGTAACTAGGCCTGTGGGATCAAGTTCGTACCGTCTACCCTCCGTCAAACGCTGTGCTTGAAACGGTTCATGTTTTTTAAAAGGATGGCACTCTGACTCCCTCCATTCCGCTCTGCCCCATGATGTAATTTAGAAATCACGAGAGCTCTCAAAAAAAAAAACAACAAAAAAAACCAACAACAAAAATCCCCAGCAAGATGTGCTCAGAGACCTTCGTCTGCAAATGTTTTTGCCAGATGCTGAGAACCTAGGCAGAATCCGGAGCAGTTTTTATAGGGATTTGATGTTTTGTTGTTGTTGTTGTTGTTGTTTTTTGAGACAGAGTCTTGCTCTGTCGCCCAGGCTGGAGTGCAGTGGCCGGATCTCAGCTCACTGCAAGCTCCACCTCCCGGGTTCACGCCATTCTCCTGCCTCAGCCTCCCGAGTAGCTGGGACTACAGGCGCCCACCACGTTGCCTGGCTAGTTTTTTTTTTTGTATTTTTTTTTTTTTTTTTAGTAGAGATGGGATGTTTAACTCACCACGGAGAGGTCCCTGAACTCTCCCTGGAGAAAAAGGAAGTCGATGGAGTTGTTTGTAGGGAGAAAACTACAGCATGATGTTGGAGGGATCGGGGATCCTCCTTCAAGGGTTTAGGGGGCTCTGGGTGAGGGCCTTTCTGGACGGTTTCTTCCCTTGGCAACAGGAAGCCAGGATCACAGAGGAAAAGGGTCCAGCCCAGACTTGGAGCTGGCCCCTTTGGAGGACCCCTAGGGGGTATCTGTTAAACAGGAGCAGGTGAGCCTGTGTTACAGGACCCGATCCGGACCCCAAGAGGGGGTTCTTGGATCTCATGCAAGAAAGAATTCGGGGCGAGTCCACGGAGTAAAGCGAAATCAACTTTATTAGGAAAGTAAAGGAATAAAAGCATGGCTACTCCGCAGACAGAGCAGCCCCGAGGGCTGCTGGTTGCCCGTTTTTATGGTTATTTCTTGATGATATAGTAAAGGAGGGGTGGATTATTCATGCCTCTCCCTTTTAGATCACATAGGGGAACTTCCTGACGTTGCCATGGCATCTGTAAACTGTCACGGCGCTGGTGGGAGTGTAGCCATGAGGGTGACCAGAGGTCACTCTGGTGGCTGTGTTGGGTTTGCTGGGGTATTGCCAGCTTCTTTACTGCAACCTGTTTTATCAGCAAGGTCTTTAGCACCTGTATCTATCGCCGACCTCCTATCTCATCCTGTGACTTAGAATACCTTAACCGTCTGGGAATGTTGCCCAGAAGGTCTCGGCCTCATTCTACCCAGCTCCTCTTCAAGATGGAGTTGCTCTGGTTCAAATGCCTCTGACATCGGGGTGGCGGGGTTGCCCTGCCTGGCTTCTTAACTTCCTGGCTCAGAACCCAAACCTGTTGCCTCTGGCTACCCAGCCAGTGGGACTGTGACAGCTGGGACAGGAGAGCCACTCAGCCTATAAACACCTGTGAGCAGGTATCCAGTAGCTAGGGGGAGAAGCGGTGGGTAGCCACAGGGCTTCCCCGCTTAGGCAGGAAAGGACTGGCTTCCCCACCCACCCCACCCCCACCACCACTTTCTGGAACTTTCCTTAAACAACTGCTGGGCTGTTGCTATTTGCTGCTTCCCTTCTTTTCTTGTTAAAACATTTTATATTTTAAATTTGTTTGCAGACCATTTCCAGAAAAAAAAAAAAAAATATGTGTGTGGGCCACATTTGTCATCTTGCAAATCGTATTTATTTTTTATTATTAGAGATTGCAACGTGTGCCTCACCGTGCCTTTTTCTTCTTAGTAAAACTAAACAGTTTAGTTTAATTTGGCTACTTAAAAAACACATAACTCACATATCTGAGGCACTTAGAGTTACCAAAGTCATAGAGATGGAAAGTAGAAAATAGGTTACCAGGAGCTGGGAGGAGGGTGCCATGGTTCATACTGAGTGTCAACTTGATTGGATTGAAGGATACAAAGTATCGACCCTTGTGTGTCTCTGAGGATGTTGCCAAAAGAGATGAACATTTGAGTCAGTGGCTGCGAAAGGCCGACCCACTCTTAATCTGGGTGGGCACCATCTAATCAGCTGCCAGCATGGCTAGAATAAGAGCAGGCAGAAAAATGTGAAAGGAGAGACTGGCCTAGCCTCCCAGCCTCCATCTTTCTCCCGTGCTGGATTCTTCCTGCCCGCCAAGTTCTTCAGTTTTGGAACTCGGACTGACTCTTCTTGTTCCTCAGCCTGCAGACAGCCTATTGTGGGACCCTGGGATTGTGTGAGTTAACACTTAATAAACTCCCCTTATATATATTCCATTAGCTCTCTCCCTTTAGAGAACCCTGGCTAACACAGAAGGGGAGATGAGAGGTGGCTGAATGGGGACAGAGTTTCAGTTTGGGAAGATGAAAACATTCTGGAGGTGGATGGTGGTGATGGTTGCCCAACACTGAATGAGTTTAATGCCACTCAAATGTGCACTTAGAAATGGTTACAATGGGCCAGGCACAGTGGCTTATGCCTGTAGTCCCAGCTACTCAGGAGGCCGAGGCGGGAGGATTGCTGGAACCCAGGAGTTTGAGGCTGCAGTGAGTTATGATTGCATCACTGCACTGCAGCCTGGGTAACAGAGCAGGATCCTGTCTCTTAGAAAATGGAAATAATAACAATAATAATAATATAAAGAAGAAATTATTAAAATGGTAGATTTTATGTTATGTATATTTTAGCACAATTAAAAAGAGCATAAACATAACCAGTAAGCATTTTGGTGCCTTATTAAGATGCTGTGTGTTTAAGCTTTTGTGAGGCTGGTGTGTGTGTGTGGGTGGGCGTGTGGGCATGTGTGTTTGTTGTTGCTGTGTTTTATTTTCCCCGGCTGACTTGGTGAGCTCTTCATTGAAAAATCAGTCTTTCCAAGCCCATTAATATATTCTTTAAGTCTGAGGGAGAAATTATCTTTTTTAACATTGTATTTTTTAAACGGAAATTTTTCATGGCTTTCATGAGCTGGACAGTCAAAATTTACACGGGGGCTCTTTGGACCACTCTCCTTTATTTTTTTTTGAAATAGAGTCTTGCTTTGTTGCCCAGGCTGGAGTACAGTGGCATGATCTCAGCTCACTGCAACCTCCACCTCCTGGATTCAAGTGATTCTCCTACCTCAGCCTCCTGAGTAGCTGGGATTACAAGCACCTGCCACCACACGTGGCTAATTTTTGTATTTTTAGTAGAGATGGGATTTCTCCATGTGGGCTTGAACTCCTGACCTCAGGTGATCCACCCGCCTCGGCCTCCCAAAGTGCTGGGATTACAGGCGCGAGCCACCGCGCCTGGCTGCTGGACCACTCTCCTTGAAACAGTTTTGTTCAATCCCTTTTCTCCTCTTGGCAGCGGCCACAAAATGGAGTCAAAACGTTCTTTACTGCCCGCCTTGTTGATTCACACCTGTAAACCCACAGCTTTGGGAGGTGAGAAGATGGCTTGAGGCCAGGAGTTTGAGACCAGCCTGGGCAACATAGCGAGATCTTGTCTCTATAAAAAAATTAAAAATAGGCCGGGCGCGGTGGCTCAAGCCTGGAATCCCAGCACTTTGGGAGGCCGAGATGGGCGGATCACAAGGTCAGGAGATCGAGACCATCCTGGCTAACACAGTGAAACCC